>NW_025575895.1:0-38047 GCF_905147105.1 Pieris brassicae
TCTACATACAGTTATTCGTTTCATAACGATTAACTAAATCATGGGAGTTACACTCCGAGAGCATACATAGCCAGACGTAGGCACTCTCTTCTACATACAGTTATTCGTTTCATAACGATTAACTAAATCATGGGAGTTACACTCCGAGAGCATAGCCAGACGCAGGCACTCTCTTCTACATACAGTTATTCGTTTCATAACGATTAACTAAATAATGGGAGTTACACTCCGAGAGCATAGCCAGACGCAGGCACTCTCTTCTACATACAGTTATTCGTTTCATAACGATTAACTAAATCATGGGAGTTACACTCCGAGAGCATAGCCAGACGCAGGCACTCTCTTCTACATACAGTTATTCGTTTCATAACGATTAACTAAATCATGGGAGTTACACTCCGAGAGCATAGCCAGACGCAGGCACTCTCTTCTACATACAGTTATTCGTTTCATAACGATTAACTAAATCATGGGAGTTACACTCCGAGAGCATAGCCAGACGCAGGCACTCTCTTCTACGTACAGTTATTCGTTTCATAACGATTAACTAAATCATGGGAGTTACACTCCTAGAGCATAGCCAGACGCAGGCACTCTCTTCAACATACAGTTATTCGTTTCATAACGATTAACTAAATCATGGGAGTTACACTCCGAGAGCATAGCCAGACGCAGGCACTCTCTTCTACATACAGTTATTCGTTTCATAACGATTAACTAAATCATGGGAGTTACACTCCGAGAGCATAGCCAGACGCAGGCACTCTCTTCTACGTACAGTTATTCGTTTCATAACGATTAACTAAATCATGGGAGTTACACTCCGAGAGCATAGCCAGACGCAGGCACTCTCTTCTACATACAGTTATTCGTTTCATAACGATTAACTAAATCATGGGAGTTACACTCCGAGAGCATAGCCAGACGCAGGCACTCTCTTCTACATACAGTTATTCGTTTCATAACGATTAACTAAATCATGGGAGTTACACTCCGAGAGCATAGCCAGACGCAGGCACTCTCTTCAACATACAGTTATTCGTTTCATAACGATTAACTAAATCATGGGAGTTACACTCCGAGAGCATACATAGCCAGACGCAGGCACTCTCTTCAACATACAGTTATTCGTTTCATAACGATTAACTAAATCATGGGAGTTACACTCCGAGAGCATAGCCAGACGCAGGCACTCTCTTCTACATACAGTTATTCGTTTCATAACGATTAACTAAATCATGGGAGTTACACTCCGAGAGCATAGCCAGACGCAGGCACTCTCTTCAACATACAGTTATTCGTTTCATAACGATTAACTAAATCATGGGAGTTACACTCCGAGAGCATAGCCAGACGCAGGCACTCTGTTCAACATACAGTTATTCGTTTCAAAACGATTAACTAAATCATGGGAGTTACACTCCGAGAGCATAGCCAGACGCAGGCGCTCTCTTCTACATACAGTTATTCGTTTCATAACGATTAACTAAATCATGGGAGTTACACTCCGAGAGCATAGCCAGACGCAGGCACTCTCTTCAACATACAGTTATTCGTTTCAAAACGATTAACTAAATCATGGGAGTTACACTCCGAGAGCATAGCCAGACGCAGGCACTCTCTTCTACATACAGTTATTCGTTTCATAACGATTAACTAAATCATGGGAGTTACACTCCGAGAGCATACATAGCCAGACGTAGGCACTCTCTTCTACATACAGTTATTCGTTTCATAACGATTAACTAAATCATGGGAGTTACACTCCGAGAGCATAGCCAGACGCAGGCACTCTCTTCTACATACAGTTATTCGTTTCATAACGATTAACTAAATAATGGGAGTTACACTCCGAGAGCATAGCCAGACGCAGGCACTCTCTTCTACATACAGTTATTCGTTTCATAACGATTAACTAAATCATGGGAGTTACACTCCGAGAGCATAGCCAGACGCAGGCACTCTCTTCTACATACAGTTATTCGTTTCATAACGATTAACTAAATCATGGGAGTTACACTCCGAGAGCATAGCCAGACGCAGGCACTCTCTTCTACATACAGTTATTCGTTTCATAACGATTAACTAAATCATGGGAGTTACACTCCGAGAGCATAGCCAGACGCAGGCACTCTCTTCTACGTACAGTTATTCGTTTCATAACGATTAACTAAATCATGGGAGTTACACTCCTAGAGCATAGCCAGACGCAGGCACTCTCTTCAACATACAGTTATTCGTTTCATAACGATTAACTAAATCATGGGAGTTACACTCCGAGAGCATAGCCAGACGCAGGCACTCTCTTCTACATACAGTTATTCGTTTCATAACGATTAACTAAATCATGGGAGTTACACTCCGAGAGCATAGCCAGACGCAGGCACTCTCTTCTACATACAGTTATTCGTTTCATAACGATTAACTAAATCATGGGAGTTACACTCCGAGAGCATACATAGCCAGACGTAGGCACTCTCTTCTACATACAGTTATTCGTTTCATAACGATTAACTAAATCATGGGAGTTACACTCCGAGAGCATAGCCAGACGCAGGCACTCTCTTCTACATACAGTTATTCGTTTCATAACGATTAACTAAATCATGGGAGTTACACTCCGAGAGCATAGCCAGACGCAGGCACTCTCTTCTACATACAGTTATTCGTTTCATAACGATTAACTAAATCATGGGAGTTACACTCCGAGAGCATACATAGCCAGACGTAGGCACTCTCTTCGACATACAGTTATTCGTTTCATAACGATTAACTAAATCATGGGAGTTACACTCCGAGAGCATAGCCAGACGCAGGCACTCTCTTCTACATACAGTTATTCGTTTCATAACGATTAACTAAATCATGGGAGTTACACTCCGAGAGCATAGCCAGACGCAGGCACTCTCTTCTACATACAGTTATTCGTTTCATAACGATTAACTAAATCATGGGAGTTACACTCCGAGAGCATAGCCAGACGCAGGCACTCTCTTCTACATACAGTTATTCGTTTCATAACGATTAACTAAATCATGGGAGTTACACTCCGAGAGCATAGCCAGACGCAGGCACTCTCTTCTACGTACAGTTATTCGTTTCATAACGATTAACTAAATCATGGGAGTTACACTCCGAGAGCATAGCCAGACGCAGGCACTCTCTTCTACATACAGTTATTCGTTTCATAACGATTAACTAAATCATGGGAGTTACACTCCGAGAGCATAGCCAGACGCAGGCACTCTCTTCTACATACAGTTATTCGTTTCATAACGATTAACTAAATCATGGGAGTTACACTCCGAGAGCATAGCCAGACGCAGGCACTCTCTTCAACATACAGTTATTCGTTTCATAACGATTAACTAAATCATGGGAGTTACACTCCGAGAGCATACATAGCCAGACGCAGGCACTCTCTTCAACATACAGTTATTCGTTTCATAACGATTAACTAAATCATGGGAGTTACACTCCGAGAGCATAGCCAGACGCAGGCACTCTCTTCTACATACAGTTATTCGTTTCATAACGATTAACTAAATCATGGGAGTTACACTCCGAGAGCATAGCCAGACGCAGGCACTCTCTTCAACATACAGTTATTCGTTTCATAACGATTAACTAAATCATGGGAGTTACACTCCGAGAGCATAGCCAGACGCAGGCACTCTGTTCAACATACAGTTATTCGTTTCAAAACGATTAACTAAATCATGGGAGTTACACTCCGAGAGCATAGCCAGACGCAGGCACTCTCTTCTACATACAGTTATTCGTTTCATAACGATTAACTAAATCATGGGAGTTACACTCCGAGAGCATAGCCAGACGCAGGCACTCTCTTCAACATACAGTTATTCGTTTCAAAACGATTAACTAAATCATGGGAGTTACACTCCGAGAGCATAGCCAGACGCAGGCACTCTCTTCTACATACAGTTATTCGTTTCATAACGATTAACTAAATCATGGGAGTTACACTCAGAGAGCATACATAGCCAGACGTAGGCACTCTCTTCTACGTACAGTTATTCGTTTCATAACGATTAACTAAATCATGGGAGTTACACTCCGAGAGCATACATAGCCAGACGTAGGCACTCTCTTCTACATACAGTTATTCGTTTCATAACGATTAACTTAATCATGGGAGTTACACTCCGAGAGCATAGCCAGACGCAGGCACTCTCTTCAACATACAGTTATTCGTTTCATAACGATTAACTAAATCATGGGAGTTACACTCCGAGAGCATAGCCAGACGCAGGCACTCTCTTCTACATACAGTTATTCGTTTCATAACGATTAACTAAATCATGGGAGTTACACTCCGAGAGCATAGCCAGACGCAGGCACTCTCTTCTACATACAGTTATTCGTTTCATAACGATTAACTAAATCATGGGAGTTACACTCCGAGAGCATAGCCAGACGCAGGCACTCTCTTCAACATACAGTTATTCGTTTCATAACGATTAACTAAATCATGGGAGTTACACTCCGAGAGCATACATAGCCAGACGCAGGCACTCTCTTCAACATACAGTTATTCGTTTCATAACGATTAACTAAATCATGGGAGTTACACTCCGAGAGCATAGCCAGACGCAGGCACTCTCTTCTACATACAGTTATTCGTTTCATAACGATTAACTAAATCATGGGAGTTACACTCCGAGAGCATAGCCAGACGCAGGCACTCTCTTCAACATACAGTTATTCGTTTCATAACGATTAACTAAATCATGGGAGTTACACTCCGAGAGCATAGCCAGACGCAGGCACTCTGTTCAACATACAGTTATTCGTTTCAAAACGATTAACTAAATCATGGGAGTTACACTCCGAGAGCATAGCCAGACGCAGGCACTCTCTTCTACATACAGTTATTCGTTTCATAACGATTAACTAAATCATGGGAGTTACACTCCGAGAGCATAGCCAGACGCAGGCACTCTCTTCAACATACAGTTATTCGTTTCAAAACGATTAACTAAATCATGGGAGTTACACTCCGAGAGCATAGCCAGACGCAGGCACTCTCTTCTACATACAGTTATTCATTTCATAACGATTAACTAAATCATGGGAGTTACACTCCGAGAGCATAGCCAGACGCAGGCACTCTCTTCTACATACAGTTATTCGTTTCATAACGATTAACTAAATCATGGGAGTTACACTCCGAGAGCATAGCCAGACGCAGGCACTCTCTTCTACGTACAGTTATTCGTTTCATAACGATTAACTAAATCATGGGAGTTACACTCCTAGAGCATAGCCAGACGCAGGCACTCTCTTCAACATACAGTTATTCGTTTCATAACGATTAACTAAATCATGGGAGTTACACTCCGAGAGCATACATAGCCAGACGTAGGCACTCTCTTCTACATACAGTTATTCGTTTCATAACGATTAACTAAATCATGGGAGTTACACTCCGAGAGCATAGCCAGACGCAGGCACTCTCTTCTACATACAGTTATTCGTTTCATAACGATTAACTAAATCATGGGAGTTACACTCCGAGAGCATAGCCAGACGCAGGCACTCTCTTCTACATACAGTTATTCGTTTCATAACGATTAACTAAATCATGGGAGTTACACTCCGAGAGCATAGCCAGACGCAGGCACTCTCTTCTACATACAGTTATTCGTTTCATAACGATTAACTAAATCATGGGAGTTACACTCCGAGAGCATAGCCAGACGCAGGCACTCTCTTCTACATACAGTTATTCGTTTCATAACGATTAACTAAATCATGGGAGTTACACTCCGAGAGCATAGCCAGACACAGGCACTCTCTTCTACATACAGTTATTCGTTTCATAACGATTAACTAAATCATGGGAGTTACACTCCGAGAGCATACATAGCCAGACGTAGGCACTCTCTTCTACATACAGTTATTCGTTTCAAAACGATTAACTAAATCATGGGAGTTACACTCCGAGAGCATAGCCAGACGCAGGCACTCTCTTCTACATACAGTTATTCGTTTCATAACGATTAACTAAATCATGGGAGTTACACTCCGAGAGCATAGCCAGACGCAGGCACTCTCTTCTACGTACAGTTATTCGTTTCATAACGATTAACTAAATCATGGGAGTTACATTCCGAGAGCATACATAGCCAGACGTAGGCACTCTCTTCTACATACAGTTATTCGTTTCATAACGATTAACTTAATCATGGGAGTTACACTCCGAGAGCATAGCCAGACGCAGGCACTCTCTTCAACATACAGTTATTCGTTTCATAACGATTAACTAAATCATGGGAGTTACACTCCGAGAGCATAGCCAGACGCAGGCACTCTCTTCTACATACAGTTATTCGTTTCATAACGATTAACTAAATCATGGGAGTTACACTCCGAGAGCATAGCCAGACGCAGGCACTCTCTTCTACATACAGTTATTCGTTTCATAACGATTAACTAAATCATGGGAGTTACACTCCGAGAGCATAGCCAGACGCAGGCACTCTCTTCAACATACAGTTATTCGTTTCATAACGATTAACTAAATCATGGGAGTTACACTCCGAGAGCATACATAGCCAGACGCAGGCACTCTCTTCAACATACAGTTATTCGTTTCATAACGATTAACTAAATCATGGGAGTTACACTCCGAGAGCATAGCCAGACGCAGGCACTCTCTTCTACATACAGTTATTCGTTTCATAACGATTAACTAAATCATGGGAGTTACACTCCGAGAGCATAGCCAGACGCAGGCACTCTCTTCAACATACAGTTATTCGTTTCATAACGATTAACTAAATCATGGGAGTTACACTCCGAGAGCATAGCCAGACGCAGGCACTCTGTTCAACATACAGTTATTCGTTTCAAAACGATTAACTAAATCATGGGAGTTACACTCCGAGAGCATAGCCAGACGCAGGCACTCTCTTCTACATACAGTTATTCGTTTCATAACGATTAACTAAATCATGGGAGTTACACTCCGAGAGCATAGCCAGACGCAGGCACTCTCTTCAACATACAGTTATTCGTTTCAAAACGATTAACTAAATCATGGGAGTTACACTCCGAGAGCATAGCCAGACGCAGGCACTCTCTTCTACATACAGTTATTCGTTTCATAACGATTAACTAAATCATGGGAGTTACACTCAGAGAGCATACATAGCCAGACGTAGGCACTCTCTTCTACGTACAGTTATTCGTTTCATAACGATTAACTAAATCATGGGAGTTACACTCCGAGAGCATACATAGCCAGACGTAGGCACTCTCTTCTACATACAGTTATTCGTTTCATAACGATTAACTTAATCATGGGAGTTCCACTCCGAGAGCATAGCCAGACGCAGGCACTCTCTTCAACATACAGTTATTCGTTTCATAACGATTAACTAAATCATGGGAGTTACACTCCGAGAGCATAGCCAGACGCAGGCACTCTCTTCTACATACAGTTATTCGTTTCATAACGATTAACTAAATCATGGGAGTTACACTCCGAGAGCATAGCCAGACGCAGGCACTCTCTTCTACATACAGTTATTCGTTTCATAACGATTAACTAAATCATGGGAGTTACACTCCGAGAGCATAGCCAGACGCAGGCACTCTCTTCTACATACAGTTATTCGTTTCATAACGATTAACTAAATCATGGGAGTTACACTCCGAGAGCATACATAGCCAGACGTAGGCACTCTCTTCTACATACAGTTATTCGTTTCGTAACGATTAACTAAATCATGGGAGTTACACTCCGAGAGCATAGCCAGACGCAGGCACTCTCTTCTACATACAGTTATTCGTTTCATAACGATTAACTAAATCATGGGAGTTACACTCCGAGAGCATAGCCAGACGCAGGCACTCTCTTCTACATACAGTTATTCGTTTCATAACGATTAACTAAATCATGGGAGTTACACTCCGAGAGCATACATAGCCAGACGTAGGCACTCTCTTCTACATACAGTTATTCGTTTCATAACGATTAACTAAATCATGGGAGTTACACTCCGAGAGCATAGCCAGACGCAGGCACTCTCTTCTACATACAGTTATTCGTTTCATAACGATTAACTAAATCATGGGAGTTACACTCCGAGAGCATAGCCAGACGCAGGCACTCTCTTCTACATACAGTTATTCGTTTCATAACGATTAACTAAATCATGGGAGTTACACTCCGAGAGCATACATAGCCAGACGTAGGCACTCTCTTCTACATACAGTTATTCGTTTCATAACGATTAACTAAATCATGGGAGTTACACTCCGAGAGCATAGCCAGACGCAGGCACTCTCTTCTACATACAGTTATTCGTTTCATAACGATTAACTAAATCATGGGAGTTACACTTCGAGAGCATAGCCAGACGCAGGCACTCTCTTCTACATACAGTTATTCGTTTCATAACGATTAACTAAATCATGGGAGTTACACTCCGAGAGCATAGCCAGACGCAGGCACTCTCTTCAACATACAGTTATTCGTTTCATAACGATTAACTAAATCATGGGAGTTACACTCCGAGAGCATAGCCAGACGCAGGCACTCTCTTCTACGTACAGTTATTCGTTTCATAACGATTAACTAAATCATGGGAGTTACACTCCGAGAGCATAGCCAGACGCAGGCACTCTCTTCTACATACAGTTATTCGTTTCATAACGATTAACTAAATCATGGGAGTTACACTCCGAGAGCATAGCCAGACGCAGGCACTCTCTTCTACATACAGTTATTCGTTTCATAACGATTAACTAAATCATGGGAGTTACACTCCGAGAGCATAGCCAGACGCAGGCACTCTCTTCAACATACAGTTATTCGTTTCATAACGATTAACTAAATCATGGGAGTTACACTCCGAGAGCATAGCCAGACGCAGGCACTCTCTTCAACATACAGTTATTCGTTTCATAACGATTAACTAAATCATGGGAGTTACACTCCGAGAGCATAGCCAGACGCAGGCACTCTCTTCTACATACAGTTATTCGTTTCATAACGATTAACTAAATCATGGGAGTTACACTCCGAGAGCATAGCCAGACGCAGGCACTCTCTTCAACATACAGTTATTCGTTTCATAACGATTAACTAAATCATGGGAGTTACACTCCGAGAGCATAGCCAGACGCAGGCACTCTGTTCAACATACAGTTATTCGTTTCAAAACGATTAACTAAATCATGGGAGTTACACTCCGAGAGCATAGCCAGACGCAGGCACTCTCTTCTACATACAGTTATTCGTTTCATAACGATTAACTAAATCATGGGAGTTACACTCCGAGAGCATAGCCAGACGCAGGCACTCTCTTCAACATACAGTTATTCGTTTCAAAACGATTAACTAAATCATGGGAGTTACACTCCGAGAGCATAGCCAGACGCAGGCACTCTCTTCTACATACAGTTATTCGTTTCATAACGATTAACTAAATCATGGGAGTTACACTCAGAGAGCATACATAGCCAGACGTAGGCACTCTCTTCTACGTACAGTTATTCGTTTCATAACGATTAACTAAATCATGGGAGTTACACTCCGAGAGCATACATAGCCAGACGTAGGCACTCTCTTCTACATACAGTTATTCGTTTCATAACGATTAACTTAATCATGGGAGTTACACTCCGAGAGCATAGCCAGACGCAGGCACTCTCTTCAACATACAGTTATTCGTTTCATAACGATTAACTAAATCATGGGAGTTACACTCCGAGAGCATAGCCAGACGCAGGCACTCTCTTCTACATACAGTTATTCGTTTCATAACGATTAACTAAATCATGGGAGTTACACTCCGAGAGCATAGCCAGACGCAGGCACTCTCTTCTACATACAGTTATTCGTTTCATAACGATTAACTAAATCATGGGAGTTACACTCCGAGAGCATAGCCAGACACAGGCACTCTCTTCTACATACAGTTATTCGTTTCATAACGATTAACTAAATCATGGGAGTTACACTCCGAGAGCATACATAGCCAGACGTAGGCACTCTCTTCTACATACAGTTATTCGTTTCATAACGATTAACTAAATCATGGGAGTTACACTCCGAGAGCATAGCCAGACGCAGGCTCTCTCTTCTACATACAGTTATTCGTTTCATAACGATTAACTAAATCATGGGAGTTACACTCCGAGAGCATACATAGCCAGACGTAGGCACTCTCTTCTACATACAGTTATTCGTTTCATAACGATTAACTAAATCATGGGAGTTACACTCCGAGAGCATAGCCAGACGCAGGCACTCTCTTCTACATACAGTTATTCGTTTCATAACGATTAACTAAATCATGGGAGTTACACTCCGAGAGCATAGCCAGACGCAGGCACTCTCTTCTACATACAGTTATTCGTTTCATAACGATTAACTAAATCATGGGAGTTACACTCCGAGAGCATAGCCAGACGCAGGCTCTCTCTTCTACATACAGTTATTCGTTTCATAACGATTAACTAAATCATGGGAGTTACACTCCGAGAGCATACATAGCCAGACGTAGGCACTCTCTTCTACATACAGTTATTCGTTTCATAACGATTAACTAAATCATGGGAGTTACACTCCGAGAGCATACATAGCCAGACGTAGGCACTCTCTTCTACATACAGTTATTCGTTTCATAACGATTAACTAAATCATGGGAGTTACACTCCGAGAGCATAGCCAGACGCAGGCACTCTCTTCTACATACAGTTATTCGTTTCATAACGATTAACTTAATCATGGGAGTTACACTCCGAGAGCATAGCCAGACGCAGGCACTCTCTTCTACATACAGTTATTCGTTTCATAACGATTAACTAAATCATGGGAGTTACACTCCGAGAGCATAGCCAGACGCAGGCACTCTCTTCTACATACAGTTATTCGTTTCATAACGATTAACTAAATCATGGGAGTTACACTCCGAGAGCATACATAGCCAGACGTAGGCACTCTCTTCTACATACAGTTATTCGTTTCATAACGATTAACTTAATCATGGGAGTTACACTCCGAGAGCATAGCCAGACGCAGGCACTCTCTTCTACATACAGTTATTCGTTTCATAACGATTAACTAAATCATGGGAGTTACACTCCGAGAGCATAGCCAGACGCAGGCACTCTCTTCTACATACAGTTATTCGTTTCATAACGATTAACTAAATCATGGGAGTTACACTCCGAGAGCATAGCCAGACGCAGGCACTCTCTTCTACATACAGTTATTCGTTTCATAACGATTAACTTAATCATGGGAGTTATACTCCGAGAGCATACTTAGCCAGACGTAGGCACTCTCTTCTACATACAGTTATTCGTTTCATAACGATTAACTAAATCATGGGAGTTACACTCCGAGAGCATAGCCAGACGTAGGCACTTTCTTCTACATACAGTTATTCGTTTCATAACGATTAACTAAATCATGGGAGTTACACTCCGAGAGCATAGCCAGACGCAGGCACTCTCTTCTACATACAGTTATTCGTTTCATAACGATTAACTAAATCATGGGAGTTACACTCCGAGAGCATACATAGCCAGACGTAGGCACTCTCTTCTACATACAGTTATTCGTTTCATAACGATTAACTAAATCATGGGAGTTACACTCCGAGAGCATACATAGCTAGACGTAGGCACTCTCTTCTACATACAGTTATTCGTTTCATAACGATTAACTAAATCATGGGAGTTACACTCCGAGAGCATAGCCAGACGCAGGCACTCTCTTCTACATACAGTTATTCGTTTCATAACGATTAACTAAATCATGGGAGTTACACTCCGAGTGCATACATAGCCAGACGTAGGCACTCTCTTCTACATACAGTTATTCGTTTCATAACGATTAACTAAATCATGGGAGTTACACTCAGAGAGCATACATAGCCAGACGTAGGCACTCTCTTCTACGTACAGTTATTCGTTTCATAACGATTAACTAAATCATGGGAGTTACACTCCGAGAGCATACATAGCCAGACGTAGGCACTCTCTTCTACATACAGTTATTCGTTTCATAACGATTAACTTAATCATGGGAGTTACACTCCGAGAGCATAGCCAGACGCAGGCACTCTCTTCTACATACAGTTATTCGTTTCATAACGATTAACTAAATCATGGGAGTTACACTCCGAGAGCATAGCCAGACGCAGGCACTCTCTTCTACATACAGTTATTCGTTTCATAACGATTAACTAAATCATGGGAGTTACACTCCGAGAGCATAGCCAGACGCAGGCACTCTCTTCTACATACAGTTATTCGTTTCATAACGATTAACTAAATCATGGGAGTTACACTCCGAGAGCATAGCCAGACGCAGGCACTCTCTTCTACATACAGTTATTCGTTTCATAACGATTAACTAAATCATGGGAGTTACACTCCGAGAGCATACATAGCCAGACGTAGGCACTCTCTTCTACATACAGTTATTCGTTTCATAACGATTAACTTAATCATGGGAGTTACACTCCGAGAGCATAGCCAGACGCAGGCACTCTCTTCTACATACAGTTATTCGTTTCATAACGATTAACTAAATCATGGGAGTTACACTCCGAGAGCATAGCCAGACGCAGGCACTCTCTTCTACATACAGTTATTCGTTTCATAACGATTAACTAAATCATGGGAGTTACACTCCGAGAGCATACATAGCCAGACGTAGGCACTCTCTTCTACATACAGTTATTCGTTTCATAACGATTAACTAAATCATGGGAGTTACACTCCGAGAGCATAGCCAGACGCAGGCACTCTCTTCTACATACAGTTATTCGTTTCATAACGATTAACTAAATCATGGGAGTTACACTCCGAGAGCATAGCCAGACGCAGGCACTCTCTTCTACATACAGTTATTCGTTTCATAACGATTAACTAAATCATGGGAGTTACACTCCGAGAGCATACATAGCCAGACGTAGGCACTCTCTTCTACATACAGTTATTCGTTTCATAACGATTAACTAAATCATGGGAGTTACACTCCGAGAGCATAGCCAGACGCAGGCACTCTCTTCTACATACAGTTATTCGTTTCATAACGATTAACTAAATCATGGGAGTTACACTCCGAGAGCATAGCCAGACGCAGGCACTCTCTTCTACATACAGTTATTCGTTTCATAACGATTAACTAAATCATGGGAGTTACACTCCGAGAGCATACATAGCCAGACGTAGGCACTCTCTTCTACATACAGTTATTCGTTTCATAACGATTAACTAAATCATGGGAGTTACACTCCGAGAGCATAGCCAGACGCAGGCACTCTCTTCTACATACAGTTATTCGTTTCATAACGATTAACTAAATCATGGGAGTTACACTTCGAGAGCATAGCCAGACGCAGGCACTCTCTTCTACATACAGTTATTCGTTTCATAACGATTAACTAAATCATGGGAGTTACACTCCGAGAGCATAGCCAGACGCAGGCACTCTCTTCTACATACAGTTATTCGTTTCATAACGATTAACTAAATCATGGGAGTTACACTCCGAGAGCATAGCCAGACGCAGGCACTCTCTTCTACGTACAGTTATTCGTTTCATAACGATTAACTAAATCATGGGAGTTACACTCCGAGAGCATAGCCAGACGCAGGCACTCTCTTCTACATACAGTTATTCGTTTCATAACGATTAACTAAATCATGGGAGTTACACTCCGAGAGCATAGCCAGACGCAGGCACTCTCTTCTACATACAGTTATTCGTTTCATAACGATTAACTAAATCATGGAAGTTACACTCCGAGAGCATAGCCAGACGCAGGCACTCTCTTCAACATACAGTTATTCGTTTCATAACGATTAACTAAATCATGGGAGTTACACTCCGAGAGCATAGCCAGACGCAGGCACTCTCTTCAACATACAGTTATTCGTTTCATAACGATTAACTAAATCATGGGAGTTACACTCCGAGAGCATAGCCAGACGCAGGCACTCTCTTCTACATACAGTTATTCGTTTCATAACGATTAACTAAATCATGGGAGTTACACTCCGAGAGCATAGCCAGACGCAGGCACTCTCTTCAACATACAGTTATTCGTTTCATAACGATTAACTAAATCATGGGAGTTACACTCCGAGAGCATAGCCAGACGCAGGCACTCTGTTCAACATACAGTTATTCGTTTCAAAACGATTAACTAAATCATGGGAGTTACACTCCGAGAGCATAGCCAGACGCAGGCACTCTCTTCTACATACAGTTATTCGTTTCATAACGATTAACTAAATCATGGGAGTTACACTCCGAGAGCATAGCCAGACGCAGGCACTCTCTTCAACATACAGTTATTCGTTTCAAAACGATTAACTAAATCATGGGAGTTACACTCCGAGAGCATAGCCAGACGCAGGCACTCTCTTCTACATACAGTTATTCGTTTCATAACGATTAACTAAATCATGGGAGTTACACTCAGAGAGCATACATAGCCAGACGTAGGCACTCTCTTCTACGTACAGTTATTCGTTTCATAACGATTAACTAAATCATGGGAGTTACACTCCGAGAGCATACATAGCCAGACGTAGGCACTCTCTTCTACATACAGTTATTCGTTTCATAACGATTAACTTAATCATGGGAGTTACACTCCGAGAGCATAGCCAGACGCAGGCACTCTCTTCAACATACAGTTATTCGTTTCATAACGATTAACTAAATCATGGGAGTTACACTCCGAGAGCATAGCCAGACGCAGGCACTCTCTTCTACATACAGTTATTCGTTTCATAACGATTAACTAAATCATGGGAGTTACACTCCGAGAGCATAGCCAGACGCAGGCACTCTCTTCTACATACAGTTATTCGTTTCATAACGATTAACTAAATCATGGGAGTTACACTCCGAGAGCATAGCCAGACACAGGCACTCTCTTCTACATACAGTTATTCGTTTCATAACGATTAACTAAATCATGGGAGTTACACTCCGAGAGCATACATAGCCAGACGTAGGCACTCTCTTCTACATACAGTTATTCGTTTCATAACGATTAACTAAATCATGGGAGTTACACTCCGAGAGCATAGCCAGACGCAGGCTCTCTCTTCTACATACAGTTATTCGTTTCATAACGATTAACTAAATCATGGGAGTTACACTCCGAGAGCATACATAGCCAGACGTAGGCACTCTCTTCTACATACAGTTATTCGTTTCATAACGATTAACTAAATCATGGGAGTTACACTCCGAGAGCATAGCCAGACGCAGGCACTCTCTTCTACATACAGTTATTCGTTTCATAACGATTAACTAAATCATGGGAGTTACACTCCGAGAGCATAGCCAGACGCAGGCACTATCTTCTACATACAGTTATTCGTTTCATAACGATTAACTAAATCATGGGAGTTACACTCCGAGAGCATACATAGCCAGACGTAGGCACTCTCTTCTACATACAGTTATTCGTTTCATAACGATTAACTTAATCATGGGAGTTACACTCCGAGAGCATAGCCAGACGCAGGCACTCTCTTCTACATACAGTTATTCGTTTCATAACGATTAACTAAATCATGGGAGTTACACTCCGAGAGCATAGCCAGACGCAGGCACTCTCTTCTACATACAGTTATTCGTTTCATAACGATTAACTAAATCATGGGAGTTACACTCCGAGAGCATACATAGCCAGACGTAGGCACTCTCTTCTACATACAGTTATTCGTTTCATAACGATTAACTTAATCATGGGAGTTACACTCCGAGAGCATAGCCAGACGCAGGCACTCTCTTCTACATACAGTTATTCGTTTAATAACGATTAACTAAATCATGGGAGTTACACTCCGAGAGCATAGCCAGACGCAGGCACTCTCTTCTACATACAGTTATTCGTTTCATAACGATTAACTTAATCATGGGAGTTATACTCCGAGAGCATACTTAGCCAGACGTAGGCACTCTCTTCTACATACAGTTATTCGTTTCATAACGATTAACTAAATCATGGGAGTTACACTCCGAGAGCATAGCCAGACGTAGGCACTTTCTTCTACATACAGTTATTCGTTTCATAACGATTAACTAAATCATGGGAGTTACACTCCGAGAGCATAGCCAGACGCAGGCACTCTCTTCTACATACAGTTATTCGTTTCATAACGATTAACTAAATCATGGGAGTTACACTCCGAGAGCATACATAGCCAGACGTAGGCACTCTCTTCTACATACAGTTATTCGTTTCATAACGATTAACTAAATCATGGGAGTTACACTCCGAGAGCATACATAGCTAGACGTAGGCACTCTCTTCTACATACAGTTATTCGTTTCATAACGATTAACTAAATCATGGGAGTTACACTCCGAGAGCATAGCCAGACGCAGGCACTCTCTTCTACATACAGTTATTCGTTTCATAACGATTAACTAAATCATGGGAGTTACACTCCGAGTGCATACATAGCCAGACGTAGGCACTCTCTTCTACATACAGTTATTCGTTTCATAACGATTAACTAAATCATGGGAGTTACACTCAGAGAGCATACATAGCCAGACGTAGGCACTCTCTTCTACGTACAGTTATTCGTTTCATAACGATTAACTAAATCATGGGAGTTACACTCCGAGAGCATACATAGCCAGACGTAGGCACTCTCTTCTACATACAGTTATTCGTTTCATAACGATTAACTTAATCATGGGAGTTACACTCCGAGAGCATAGCCAGACGCAGGCACTCTCTTCTACATACAGTTATTCGTTTCATAACGATTAACTAAATCATGGGAGTTACACTCCGAGAGCATAGCCAGACGCAGGCACTCTCTTCTACATACAGTTATTCGTTTCATAACGATTAACTAAATCATGGGAGTTACACTCCGAGAGCATAGCCAGACGCAGGCACTCTCTTCTACATACAGTTATTCGTTTCATAACGATTAACTAAATCATGGGAGTTACACTCCGAGAGCATAGCCAGACGCAGGCACTCTCTTCTACATACAGTTATTCGTTTCATAACGATTAACTAAATCATGGGAGTTACACTCCGAGAGCATACATAGCCAGACGTAGGCACTCTCTTCTACATACAGTTATTCGTTTCATAACGATTAACTTAATCATGGGAGTTACACTCCGAGAGCATAGCCAGACGCAGGCACTCTCTTCTACATACAGTTATTCGTTTCATAACGATTAACTAAATCATGGGAGTTACACTCCGAGAGCATACATAGCCAGACGTAGGCACTCTCTTCTACATACAGTTATTCGTTTCATAACGATTAACTTAATCATGGGAGTTACACTCCGAGAGCATAGCCAGACGCAGGCACTCTCTTCTACATACAGTTATTCGTTTCATAACGATTAACTAAATCATGGGAGTTACACTCCGAGAGCATAGCCAGACGCAGGCACTCTCTTCTACATACAGTTATTCGTTTCATAACGATTAACTAAATCATGGGAGTTACACTCCGAGAGCATAGCCAGACGCAGGCACTCTCTTCTACATACAGTTATTCGTTTCATAACGATTAACTAAATCATGGGAGTCACACTCCGAGAGCATAGCCAGACGCAGGCACTCTCTTCTACATACAGTTATTCGTTTCATAACGATTAACTAAATCATGGGAGTTACACTCCGAGAGCATACATAGCCAGACGTAGGCACTCTCTTCTACATACAGTTATTCGTTTCATAACGATTAACTTAATCATGGGAGTTACACTCCGAGAGCATAGCCAGACGCAGGCACTCTCTTCTACATACAGTTATTCGTTTCATAACGATTAACTAAATCATGGGAGTTACACTCCGAGAGCATAGCCAGACGCAGGCACTCTCTTCTACATACAGTTATTCGTTTCATAACGATTAACTAAATCATGGGAGTTACACTCCGAGAGCATAGCCAGACACAGGCACTCTCTTCTACATACAGTTATTCGTTTCATAACGATTAACTAAATCATGGGAGTTACACTCCGAGAGCATACATAGCCAGACGTAGGCACTCTCTTCTACATACAGTTATTCGTTTCATAACGATTAACTAAATCATGGGAGTTACACTCCGAGAGCATAGCCAGACGCAGGCACTCTCTTCTACATACAGTTATTCGTTTCATAACGATTAACTAAATCATGGGAGTTACACTCCGAGAGCATAGCCAGACGCAGGCTCTCTCTTCTACATACAGTTATTCGTTTCATAACGATTAACTAAATCATGGGAGTTACACTCCGAGAGCATACATAGCCAGACGTAGGCACTCTCTTCTACATACAGTTATTCGTTTCATAACGATTAACTAAATCATGGGAGTTACACTCCGAGAGCATACATAGCTAGACGTAGGCACTCTCTTCTACATACAGTTATTCGTTTCATAACGATTAACTAAATCATGGGAGTTACACTCCGAGAGCATAGCCAGACGCAGGCACTCTCTTCTACATACAGTTATTCGTTTCATAACGATTAACTAAATCATGGGAGTTACACTCCGAGAGCATACATAGCCAGACGTAGGCACTCTCTTCTACATACAGTTATTCGTTTCATAACGATTAACTTAATCATGGGAGTTACACTCCGAGAGCATAGCCAGACGCAGGCACTCTCTTCTACATACAGTTATTCGTTTCATAACGATTAACTAAATCATGGGAGTTACACTCCGAGAGCATAGCCAGACGCAGGCACTCTCTTCTACATACAGTTATTCGTTTCATAACGATTAACTTAATCATGGGAGTTACACTCCGAGAGCATACATAGCCAGACGTAGGCACTCTCTTCTACATACAGTTATTCGTTTCATAACGATTAACTAAATCATGGGAGTTACACTCCGAGAGCATAGCCAGACGTAGGCACTCTCTTCTACATACAGTTATTCGTTTCATAACGATTAACTAAATCATGGGAGTTACACTCCGAGAGCATAGCCAGACGTAGGCACTCTCTTCTACATACAGTTATTCGTTTCATAACGATTAACTAAATCATGGGAGTTACACTCCGAGAGCATACATAGCCAGACGTAGGCACTCTCTTCTACATACAGTTATTCGTTTCATAACGATTAACTAAATCATGGGAGTTACACTCCGAAAGCATACATAGCTAGACGTAGGCACTCTCTTCTACATACAGTTATTCGTTTCATAACGATTAACTAAATCATGGGAGTTACACTCCGAGAGCATAGCCAGACGCAGGCACTCTCTTCTACATACAGTTATTCGTTTCATAACGATTAACTAAATCATGGGAGTTACACTCCGAGAGCATACATAGCCAGACGTAGGCACTCTCTTCTACATACAGTTATTCGTTTCATAACGATTAACTAAATCATGGGAGTTACACTCCGAGAGCATAGCCAGACGCAGGCACTCTCTTCTACATACAGTTATTCGTTTCATAACGATTAACTAAATCATGGGAGTTACACTCCGAGAGCATAGCCAGACGCAGGCACTCTCTTCTACGTACAGTTATTCGTTTCATAACGATTAACTTAATCATGGGAGTTACACTCCGAGAGCATAGCCAGACGCAGGCACTCTCTTCTACATACAGTTATTCGTTTCATAACGATTAACTAAATCATGGGAGTTACACTCCGAGAGCATAGCCAGACGCAGGCACTCTCTTCTACATACAGTTATTCGTTTCATAACGATTAACTAAATCATGGGAGTTACACTCCGAGAGCATAGCCAGACGCAGGCACTCTCTTCTACATACAGTTATTCGTTTCATAACGATTAACTAAATCATGGGAGTTACACTCCGAGAGCATACATAGCCAGACGTAGGCACTCTCTTCTACATACAGTTATTCGTTTCATAACGATTAACTAAATCATGGGAGTTACACTCCGAGAGCATAGCCAGACGCAGGCACTCTCTTCTACATACAGTTATTCGTTTCATAACGATTAACTAAATCATGGGAGTTACACTCCGAGAGCATAGCCAGACGCAGGCACTCTCTTCTACATACAGTTATTCGTTTCATAACGATTAACTAAATCATGGGAGTTACACTCCGAGAGCATACATAGCCAGACGTAGGCACTCTCTTCTACATACAGTTATTCGTTTCATAACGATTAACTAAATCATGGGAGTTACACTCCGAGAGCATAGCCAGACGCAGGCACTCTCTTCTACATACAGTTATTCGTTTCATAACGATTAACTAAATCATGGGAGTCACACTCCGAGAGCATAGCCAGACGCAGGCACTCTCTTCTACATACAGTTATTCGTTTCATAACGATTAACTAAATCATGGGAGTTACACTCCGAGAGCATACATAGCCAGACGTAGGCACTCTCTTCTACATACAGTTATTCGTTTCATAACGATTAACTAAATCATGGGAGTTACACTCCGAGAGCATAGCCAGACGCAGGCACTCTCTTCTACATACAGTTATTCGTTTCATAACGATTAACTAAATCATGGGAGTTACACTCCGAGAGCATAGCCAGACGCAGGCACTCTCTTCTACATACAGTTATTCGTTTCATAACGATTAACTAAATAATGGGAGTTACACTCCGAGAGCATAGCCAGACGCAGGCACTCTCTTCTACATACAGTTATTCGTTTCATAACGATTAACTAAATCATGGGAGTTACACTCCGAGAGCATAGCCAGACGCAGGCACTCTCTTCTACATACAGTTATTTGTTTCATAACGATTAACTAAATCATGGGAGTTACACTCCGAGAGCATAGCCAGACGCAGGCACTCTCTTCTACATACAGTTATTCGTTTCATAACGATTAACTAAATCATGGGAGTTACACTCCGAGAGCATAGCCAGACGCAGGCACTCTCTTCTACATACAGTTATTCGTTTCATAACGATTAACTAAATCATGGGAGTTACACTCCGAGAGCATAGACAGACGTAGGCACTCTCTTCTACATACAGTTATTCGTTTCATAACGATTAACTAAATCATGGGAGTTACACTCCGAGAGCATAGCCAGACGCAGGCACTCTCTTCTACATACAGTTATTCGTTTCATAACGATTAACTAAATCATGGGAGTTACACTCCGAGAGCATACATAGCCAGACGTAGGCACTCTCTTCTACATACAGTTATTCGTTTCATAACGATTAACTAAATAATGGGAGTTACACTCCGAGAGCATAGCCAGACGCAGGCACTCTCTTCTACATACAGTTATTCGTTTCATAACGATTAACTAAATCATGGGAGTTACACTCCGAGAGCATAGCCAGACGCAGGCACTCTCTTCTACATACAGTTATTCGTTTCATAACGATTAACTAAATCATGGGAGTTACACTCCGAGAGCATACATAGCCAGACGTAGGCACTCTCTTCTACATACAGTTATTCGTTTCATAACGATTAACTAAATCATGGGAGTTACACTCCGAGAGCATACATAGCCAGACGTAGGCACTCTCTTCTACATACAGTTATTCGTTTCATAACGATTAACTAAATCATGGGAGTTACACTCCGAGAGCATAGCCAGACGTAGGCACTTTCTTCTACATACAGTTATTCGTTTCATAACGATTAACTAAATCATGGGAGTTACACTCCGAGAGCATAGCCAGACGTAGGCACTCTCTTCTACATACAGTTATTCGTTTCATAACGATTAACTAAATCATGGGAGTTACACTCCGAGAGCATACATAGCCAGACGTAGGCACTCTCTTCTACATACAGTTATTCGTTTCATAACGATTAACTAAATCATGGGAGTTACACTCCGAAAGCATACATAGCTAGACGTAGGCACTCTCTTCTACATACAGTTATTCGTTTCATAACGATTAACTAAATCATGGGAGTTACACTCCGAGAGCATAGCCAGACGCAGGCACTCTCTTCTACATACAGTTATTCGTTTCATAACGATTAACTAAATCATGGGAGTTACACTCCGAGAGCATACATAGCCAGACGTAGGCACTCTCTTCTACATACAGTTATTCGTTTCATAACGATTAACTAAATCATGGGAGTTACACTCCGAGAGCATAGCCAGACGCAGGCACTCTCTTCTACATACAGTTATTCGTTTCATAACGATTAACTAAATCATGGGAGTTACACTCCGAGAGCATAGCCAGACGCAGGCACTCTCTTCTACGTACAGTTATTCGTTTCATAACGATTAACTTAATCATGGGAGTTACACTCCGAGAGCATAGCCAGACGCAGGCACTCTCTTCTACATACAGTTATTCGTTTCATAACGATTAACTAAATCATGGGAGTTACACTCCGAGAGCATAGCCAGACGCAGGCACTCTCTTCTACATACAGTTATTCGTTTCATAACGATTAACTAAATCATGGGAGTTACACTCCGAGAGCATAGCAAGACGCAGGCACTCTCTTCTACATACAGTTATTCGTTTCATAACGATTAACTAAATCATGGGAGTTACACTCCGAGAGCATACATAGCCAGACGTAGGCACTCTCTTCTACATACAGTTATTCGTTTCATAACGATTAACTAAATCATGGGAGTTACACTCCGAGAGCATAGCCAGACGCAGGCACTCTCTTCTACATACAGTTATTCGTTTCATAACGATTAACTAAATCATGGGAGTTACACTCCGAGAGCATAGCCAGACGCAGGCACTCTCTTCTACATACAGTTATTCGTTTCATAACGATTAACTAAATCATGGGAGTTACACTCCGAGAGCATAGCCAGACGCAGGCACTCTCTTCTACATACAGTTATTCGTTTCATAACGATTAACTAAATCATGGGAGTTACACTCCGAGAGCATACATAGCCAGACGCAGGCACTCTCTTCTACATACAGTTATTCGTTTCATAACGATTAACTAAATCATGGGAGTTACACTCCGAGAGCATACATAGCCAGACGTAGGCACTCTCTTCTACATACAGTTATTCGTTTCATAACGATTAACTAAATCATGGGAGTTACACTCCGAGAGCATAGCCAGACGCAGGCACTCTCTTCTACATACAGTTATTCGTTTCATAACGATTAACTAAATCATGGGAGTTACACTCCGAGAGCATACATAGCCAGACGTAGGCACTCTCTTCTACATACAGTTATTCGTTTCATAACGATTAACTAAATCATGGGAGTTACACTCCGAGAGCATAGCCAGACGCAGGCACTCTCTTCTACATACAGTTATTCGTTTCATAACGATTAACTAAATCATGGGAGTTACACTCCGAGAGCATAGCCAGACGCAGGCACTCTCTTCTACATACAGTTATTCGTTTCATAACGATTAACTAAATCATGGGAGTTACACTCCGAGAGCATAGCCAGACGCAGGCACTCTCTTCTACATACAGTTATTCGTTTCATAACGATTAACTAAATCATGGGAGTTACACTCCGAGAGCATAGCCAGACGCAGGCACTCTCTTCTACATACAGTTATTCGTTTCATAACGATTAACTAAATCATGGGAGTTACACTCCGAGAGCATAGCCAGACGCAGGCACTCTCTTCTACATACAGTTATTCGTTTCATAACGATTAACTAAATCATGGGAGTTACACTCCGAGAGCATAGCCAGACGCAGGCACTCTCTTCTACATACAGTTATTCGTTTCATAACGATTAACTAAATAATGGGAGTTACACTCCGAGAGCATACATAGCCAGACGCAGGCACTCTCTTCTACATACAGTTATTCGTTTCATAACGATTAACTAAATCATGGGAGTTACACTCCGAGAGCATAGCCAGACGCAGGCACTCTCTTCTACATACAGTTATTCGTTTCATAACGATTAACTAAATCATGGGAGTTACACTCCGAGAGCATAGCCAGACGCAGGCACTCTCTTCTACATACAGTTATTCGTTTCATAACGATTAACTAAATCATGGGAGTTACACTCCGAGAGCATACATAGCCAGACGTAGGCACTCTCTTCTACATACAGTTATTCGTTTCATAACGATTAACTAAATCATGGGAGTTACACTCCGAGAGCATACATAGCCAGACGTAGGCACTCTCTTCTACATACAGTTATTCGTTTCATAACGATTAACTAAATCATGGGAGTTACACTCCGAGAGCATAGCCAGACGTAGGCACTTTCTTCTACATACAGTTATTCGTTTCATAACGATTAACTAAATCATGGGAGTTACACTCCGAGAGCATAGCCAGACGTAGGCACTCTCTTCTACATACAGTTATTCGTTTCATAACGATTAACTAAATCATGGGAGTTACACTCCGAGAGCATACATAGCCAGACGTAGGCACTCTCTTCTACATACAGTTATTCGTTTCATAACGATTAACTAAATCATGGGAGTTACACTCCGAAAGCATACATAGCTAGACGTAGGCACTCTCTTCTACATACAGTTATTCGTTTCATAACGATTAACTAAATCATGGGAGTTACACTCCGAGAGCATAGCCAGACGCAGGCACTCTCTTCTACATACAGTTATTCGTTTCATAACGATTAACTAAATCATGGGAGTTACACTCCGAGAGCATACATAGCCAGACGTAGGCACTCTCTTCTACATACAGTTATTCGTTTCATAACGATTAACTAAATCATGGGAGTTACACTCCGAGAGCATAGCCAGACGCAGGCACTCTCTTCTACATACAGTTATTCGTTTCATAACGATTAACTAAATCATGGGAGTTACACTCCGAGAGCATAGCCAGACGCAGGCACTCTCTTCTACGTACAGTTATTCGTTTCATAACGATTAACTTAATCATGGGAGTTACACTCCGAGAGCATAGCCAGACGCAGGCACTCTCTTCTACATACAGTTATTCGTTTCATAACGATTAACTAAATCATGGGAGTTACACTCCGAGAGCATAGCCAGACGCAGGCACTCTCTTCTACATACAGTTATTCGTTTCATAACGATTAACTAAATCATGGGAGTTACACTCCGAGAGCATAGCCAGACGCAGGCACTCTCTTCTACATACAGTTATTCGTTTCATAACGATTAACTAAATCATGGGAGTTACACTCCGAGAGCATACATAGCCAGACGTAGGCACTCTCTTCTACATACAGTTATTCGTTTCATAACGATTAACTAAATCATGGGAGTTACACTCCGAGAGCATAGCCAGACGCAGGCACTCTCTTCTACATACAGTTATTCGTTTCATAACGATTAACTAAATCATGGGAGTTACACTCCGAGAGCATAGCCAGACGCAGGCACTCTCTTCTACATACAGTTATTCGTTTCATAACGATTAACTAAATCATGGGAGTTACACTCCGAGAGCATAGCCAGACGCAGGCACTCTCTTCTACATACAGTTATTCGTTTCATAACGATTAACTAAATCATGGGAGTTACACTCCGAGAGCATAGCCAGACGCAGGCACTCTCTTCTACATACAGTTATTCGTTTCATAACGATTAACTAAATCATGGGAGTTACACTCCGAGAGCATAGCCAGACGCAGGCACTCTCTTCTACATACAGTTATTCGTTTCATAACGATTAACTAAATCATGGGAGTTACACTCCGAGAGCATAGCCAGACGCAGGCACTCTCTTCTACATACAGTTATTCGTTTCATAACGATTAACTAAATCATGGGAGTTACACTCCGAGAGCATAGCCAGACGCAGGCACTCTCTTCTACATACAGTTATTCGTTTCATAACGATTAACTAAATAATGGGAGTTACACTCCGAGAGCATAGCCAGACGCAGGCACTCTCTTCTACATACAGTTATTCGTTTCATAACGATTAACTGAATCATGGGAGTTACACTCCGAGAGCATAGCCAGACGCAGGCACTCTCTTCTACATACAGTTATTCGTTTCATAACGATTAACTAAATCATGGGAGTTACACTCCGAGAGCATAGCCAGACGCAGGCACTCTCTTCTACATACAGTTATTCGTTTCATAACGATTAACTAAATAATGGGAGTTACACTCCGAGAGCATAGCCAGACGCAGGCACTCTCTTCTACATACAGTTATTCGTTTCATAACGATTAACTGAATCATGGGAGTTACACTCCGAGAGCATAGCCAGACGCAGGCACTCTCTTCTACATACAGTTATTCGTTTCATAACGATTAACTAAATCATGGGAGTTACACTCCGAGAGCATAGCCAGACGCAGGCACTCTCTTCTACATACAGTTATTCGTTTCATAACGATTAACTAAATCATGGGAGTTACACTCCGAGAGCATAGCCAGACGCAGGCACTCTCTTCTACAAACAGTTATTCGTTTCATAACGATTAACTAAATCATGGGAGTTACACTCCGAGAGCATAGCCAGACGCAGGCACTCTCTTCTACATACAGTTATTCGTTTCATAACGATTAACTAAATAATGGGAGTTACACTCCGAGAGCATAGCCAGACGCAGGCACTCTCTTCTACATACAGTTATTCGTTTCATAACGATTAACTAAATCATGGGAGTTACACTCCGAGAGCATAGCCAGACGCAGGCACTCTCTTCTACATACAGTTATTCGTTTCATAACGATTAACTAAATCATGGGAGTTACACTCCGAGAGCATAGCCAGACGCAGGCACTCTCTTCTACATACAGTTATTCGTTTCATAACGATTAACTAAATCATGGGAGTTACACTCCGAGAGCATAGCCAGACGCAGGCACTCTCTTCTACATACAGTTATTCGTTTCATAACGATTAACTAAATCATGGGAGTTACACTCCGAGAGCATAGCCAGACGCAGGCACTCTCTTCAACATACAGTTATTCGTTTCATAACGATTAACTAAATCATGGGAGTTGCACTCCGAGAGCATACATAGCCAGACGTAGGCACTCTCTTCTACATACAGTTATTCGTTTCATAACGATTAACTAAATCATGGGAGTTACACTCCGAGAGCATACATAGCCAGACGTAGGCACTCTCTTCTACATACAGTTATTCGTTTCATAACGATTAACTAAATCATGGGAGTTACACTCCGAGAGCATAGCCAGACGCAGGCACTCTCTTCTACATACAGTTATTCGTTTCATAACGATTAACTAAATAATGGGAGTTACACTCCGAGAGCATAGCCAGACGCAGGCACTCTCTTCTACATACAGTTATTCGTTTCATAACGATTAACTAAATCATGGGAGTTACACTCCGAGAGCATAGCCAGACGCAGGCACTCTCTTCTACATACAGTTATTCGTTTCATAACGATTAACTAAATCATGGGAGTTACACTCCGAGAGCATAGCCAGACGCAGGCACTCTCTTCTACATACAGTTATTCGTTTCATAACGATTAACTAAATCATGGGAGTTACACTCCGAGAGCATAGCCAGACGCAGGCACTCTCTTCTACATACAGTTATTCGTTTCATAACGATTAACTAAATCATGGGAGTTACACTCCGAGAGCATAGCCAGACGCAGGCACTCTCTTCAACATACAGTTATTCGTTTCATAACGATTAACTAAATCATGGGAGTTACACTCCGAGAGCATAGCCAGACGCAGGCACTCTCTTCTACATACAGTTATTCGTTTCATAACGATTAACTAAATCATGGGAGTTACACTCCGAGAGCATAGCCAGACGCAGGCACTCTCTTCAACATACAGTTATTCGTTTCATAACGATTAACTAAATCATGGGAGTTACACTCCGAGAGCATACATAGCCAGACGTAGGCACTCTCTTCTACATACAGTTATTCGTTTCATAACGATTAACTAAATCATGGGAGTTACACTCCGAGAGCATAGCCAGACGCAGGCACTCTCTTCTACATACAGTTATTCGTTTCATAACGATTAACTAAATCATGGGAGTTACACTCCGAGAGCATAGCCAGACGCAGGCACTCTCTTCTACATACAGTTATTCGTTTCATAACGATTAACTAAATCATGGGAGTTACACTCCGAGAGCATAGCCAGACGCAGGCACTCTCTTCTACATACAGTTATTCGTTTCATAACGATTAACTAAATAATGGGAGTTACACTCCGAGAGCATAGCCAGACGCAGGCACTCTCTTCTACATACAGTTATTCGTTTCATAACGATTAACTAAATCATGGGAGTTACACTCCGAGAGCATAGCCAGACGCAGGCACTCTCTTCTACATACAGTTATTCGTTTCATAACGATTAACTAAATAATGGGAGTTACACTCCGAGAGCATAGCCAGACGCAGGCACTCTCTTCTACATACAGTTATTCGTTTCATAACGAATAACTGAATCATGGGAGTTACACTCCGAGAGCATAGCCAGACGCAGGCACTCTCTTCTACATACAGTTATTCGTTTCATAACGATTAACTAAATCATGGGAGTTACACTCCGAGAGCATAGCCAGACGCAGGCACTCTCTTCTACATACAGTTATTCGTTTCATAACGATTAACTAAATCATGGGAGTTACACTCCGAGAGCATAGCCAGACGCAGGCACTCTCTTCTACATACAGTTATTCGTTTCATAACGATTAACTAAATCATGGGAGTTACACTCCGAGAGCATAGCCAGACGCAGGCACTCTCTTCTACATACAGTTATTCGTTTCATAACGATTAACTAAATAATGGGAGTTACACTCCGAGAGCATAGCCAGACGCAGGCACTCTCTTCTACATACAGTTATTCGTTTCATAACGATTAACTAAATCATGGGAGTTACACTCCGAGAGCATAGCCAGACGCAGGCACTCTCTTCTACATACAGTTATTCGTTTCATAACGATTAACTAAATCATGGGAGTTACACTCCGAGAGCATAGCCAGACGCAGGCACTCTCTTCAACATACAGTTATTCGTTTCATAACGATTAACTAAATCATGGGAGTTACATTCCGAGAGCATAGCCAGACGCAGGCACTCTCTTCTACATACAGTTATTCGTTTCATAACGATTAACTAAATCATGGGAGTTACACTCCGAGAGCATAGCCAGACGCAGGCACTCTCTTCAACATACAGTTATTCGTTTCATAACGATTAACTAAATCATGGGAGTTGCACTCCGAGAGCATACATAGCCAGACGTAGGCACTCTCTTCTACATACAGTTATTCGTTTCATAACGATTAACTAAATCATGGGAGTTACACTCCGAGAGCATACATAGCCAGACGTAGGCACTCTCTTCTACATACAGTTATTCGTTTCATAACGATTAACTAAATCATGGGAGTTACACTCCGAGAGCATAGCCAGACGCAGGCCCTCTCTTCTACATACAGTTATTCGTTTCATAACGATTAACTAAATAATGGGAGTTACACTCCGAGAGCATAGCCAGACGCAGGCACTCTCTTCTACATACAGTTATTCGTTTCATAACGATTAACTAAATCATGGGAGTTACACTCCGAGAGCATAGCCAGACGCAGGCACTCTCTTCTACATACAGTTATTCGTTTCATAACGATTAACTAAATCATGGGAGTTACACTCCGAGAGCATAGCCAGACGCAGGCACTCTCTTCTACATACAGTTATTCGTTTCATAACGATTAACTAAATCATGGGAGTTACACTCCGAGAGCATAGCCAGACGCAGGCACTCTCTTCTACATACAGTTATTCGTTTCATAACGATTAACTAAATCATGGGAGTTACACTCCGAGAGCATAGCCAGACGCAGGCACTCTCTTCTACATACAGTTATTCGTTTCATAACGATTAACTAAATCATGGGAGTTACACTCCGAGAGCATACATAGCCAGACGTAGGCACTCTCTTCTACATACAGTTATTCGTTTCATAACGATTAACTAAATCATGGGAGTTACACTCCGAGAGCATAGCCAGACGCAGGCACTCTCTTCTACATACAGTTATTCGTTTCATAACGATTAACTAAATCATGGGAGTTACACTCCGAGAGCATACATAGCCAGACGTAGGCACTCTCTTCTACATACAGTTATTCGTTTCATAACGATTAACTAAATCATGGGAGTTACACTCCGAGAGCATAGCCAGACGCAGGCACTCTCTTCTACATACAGTTATTCGTTTCATAACGATTAACTAAATCATGGGAGTTACACTCCGAGAGCATAGCCAGACGCAGGCACTCTCTTCTACATACAGTTATTCGTTTCATAACGATTAACTAAATCATGGGAGTTACACTCCGAGAGCATAGCCAGACGCAGGCACTCTCTTCTACATACAGTTATTCGTTTCATAACGATTAACTAAATCATGGGAGTTACACTCCGAGAGCATAGCCAGACGCAGGCACTCTCTTCTACATACAGTTATTCGTTTCATAACGATTAACTAAATCATGGGAGTTACACTCCGAGAGCATAGCCAGACGCAGGCACTCTCTTCTACATACAGTTATTCGTTTCATAACGATTAACTAAATCATGGGAGTTACACTCCGAGAGCATAGCCAGACGCAGGCACTCTCTTCTACATACAGTTATTCGTTTCATAACGATTAACTAAATAATGGGAGTTACACTCCGAGAGCATAGCCAGACGCAGGCACTCTCTTCTACATACAGTTATTCGTTTCATAACGATTAACTAAATCATGGGAGTTACACTCCGAGAGCATAGCCAGACGCAGGCACTCTCTTCTACATACAGTTATTCGTTTCATAACGATTAACTGAATCATGGGAGTTACACTCCGAGAGCATAGCCAGACGCAGGCACTCTCTTCTACATACAGTTATTCGTTTCATAACGATTAACTAAATCATGGGAGTTACACTCCGAGAGCATACATAGCCAGACGTAGGCACTCTCTTCTACATATAGTTATTCGTTTCATAACGATTAACTAAATCATGGGAGTTACACTCCGAGAGCATAGCCAGACGCAGGCACTCTCTTCAACATACAGTTATTCGTTTCATAACGATTAACTAAATCATGGGAGTTACACTCCGAGAGCATACATAGCCAGACGTAGGCACTCTCTTCTACATACAGTTATTCGTTTCATAACGATTAACTAAATCATGGGAGTTACACTCCGAGAGCATACATAGCCAGACGTAGGCACTCTCTTCTACATACAGTTATTCGTTTCATAACGATTAACTAAATCATGGGAGTTACACTCCGAGAGCATAGCCAGACGCAGGCACTCTCTTCTACATACAGTTATTCGTTTCATAACGATTAACTAAATCATGGGAGTTACACTCCGAGAGCATAGCCAGACGCAGGCACTCTCTTCTACATACAGTTATTCGTTTCATAACGATTAACTAAATAATGGGAGTTACACTCCGAGAGCATAGCCAGACGCAGGCACTCTCTTCTACATACAGTTATTCGTTTCATAACGATTAACTAAATCATGGGAGTTACACTCCGAGAGCATAGCCAGACGCAGGCACTCTCTTCTACATACAGTTATTCGTTTCATAACGATTAACTAAATCATGGGAGTTACACTCCGAGAGCATAGCCAGACGCAGGCACTCTCTTCTACATACAGTTATTCGTTTCATAACGATTAACTAAATCATGGGAGTTACACTCCGAGAGCATAGCCAGACGCAGGCACTCTCTTCTACATACAGTTATTCGTTTCATAACGATTAACTAAATCATGGGAGTTACACTCCGAGAGCATAGCCAGACGCAGGCACTCTCTTCTACGTACAGTTATTCGTTTCATAACGATTAACTAAATCATGGGAGTTACACTCCTAGAGCATAGCCAGACGCAGGCACTCTCTTCAACATACAGTTATTCGTTTCATAACGATTAACTAAATCATGGGAGTTACACTCCGAGAGCATAGCCAGACGCAGGCACTCTCTTCTACGTACAGTTATTCGTTTCATAACGATTAACTAAATCATGGGAGTTACACTCCTAGAGCATAGCCAGACGCAGGCACTCTCTTCAACATACAGTTATTCGTTTCATAACGATTAACTAAATCATGGGAGTTACACTCCGAGAGCATAGCCAGACGCAGGCACTCTCTTCTACGTACAGTTATTCGTTTCATAACGATTAACTAAATCATGGGAGTTACACTCCTAGAGCATAGCCAGACGCAGGCACTCTCTTTAACATACAGTTATTCGTTTCATAACGATTAACTAAATCATGGGAGTTACACTCCGAGAGCATAGCCAGACGCAGGCACTCTCTTCTACATACAGTTCTTCGTTTCATAACGATTAACTAAATCATGGGAGTTACACTCCGAGAGCATAGCCAGACGCAGGCACTCTCTTCTACATACAGTTATTCGTTTCATAACGATTAACTAAATCATGGGAGTTACACTCCGAGAGCATACATAGCCAGACGTAGGCACTCTCTTCTACATACAGTTATTCGTTTCATAACGATTAACTAAATCATGGGAGTTACACTCCGAGAGCATACATAGCCAGACGTAGGCACTCTCTTCTACATATAGTTATTCGTTTCATAACGATTAACTATATCATGGGAGTTACACTCCGAGAGCATACATAGCCAGACGTAGGCACTCTCTTCTACATACAGTTATTCGTTTCATAACGATTAACTAAATCATGGGAGTTACACTCCGAGAGCATACATAGCCAGACGTAGGCACTCTCTTCTACATACAGTTATTCGTTTCATAACGATTAACTAAATCATGGGAGTTACACTCCGAGAGCATACATAGCCAGACGTAGGCACTCTCTTCTACATACAGTTATTCGTTTCATAACGATTAACTAAATCATGGGAGTTACACTCCGAGAGCATAGCCAGACGCAGGCACTCTCTTCTACATACAGTTATTCGTTTCATAACGATTAACTAAATAATGGGAGTTACACTCCGAGAGCATAGCCAGACGCAGGCACTCTCTTCTACATACAGTTATTCGTTTCATAACGATTAACTAAATCATGGGAGTTACACTCCGAGAGCATAGCCAGACGCAGGCACTCTCTTCTACATACAGTTATTCGTTTCATAACGATTAACTAAATCATGGGAGTTACACTCCGAGAGCATAGCCAGACGCAGGCACTCTCTTCTACATACAGTTATTCGTTTCATAACGATTAACTAAATCATGGGAGTTACACTCCTAGAGCATAGCCAGACGCAGGCACTCTCTTTAACATACAGTTATTCGTTTCATAACGATTAACTAAATCATGGGAGTTACACTCCGAGAGCATAGCCAGACGCAGGCACTCTCTTCTACATACAGTTCTTCGTTTCATAACGATTAACTAAATCATGGGAGTTACACTCCGAGAGCATAGCCAGACGCAGGCACTCTCTTCTACATACAGTTATTCGTTTCATAACGATTAACTAAATCATGGGAGTTACACTCCGAGAGCATACATAGCCAGACGTAGGCACTCTCTTCTACATACAGTTATTCGTTTCATAACGATTAACTAAATCATGGGAGTTACACTCCGAGAGCATACATAGCCAGACGTAGGCACTCTCTTCTACATATAGTTATTCGTTTCATAACGATTAACTATATCATGGGAGTTACACTCCGAGAGCATACATAGCCAGACGTAGGCACTCTCTTCTACATACAGTTATTCGTTTCATAACGATTAACTAAATCATGGGAGTTACACTCCGAGAGCATACATAGCCAGACGTAGGCACTCTCTTCTACATACAGTTATTCGTTTCATAACGATTAACTAAATCATGGGAGTTACACTCCGAGAGCATACATAGCCAGACGTAGGCACTCTCTTCTACATACAGTTATTCGTTTCATAACGATTAACTAAATCATGGGAGTTACACTCCGAGAGCATAGCCAGACGCAGGCACTCTCTTCTACATACAGTTATTCGTTTCATAACGATTAACTAAATAATGGGAGTTACACTCCGAGAGCATAGCCAGACGCAGGCACTCTCTTCTACATACAGTTATTCGTTTCATAACGATTAACTAAATCATGGGAGTTACACTCCGAGAGCATAGCCAGACGCAGGCACTCTCTTCTACATACAGTTATTCGTTTCATAACGATTAACTAAATCATGGGAGTTACACTCCGAGAGCATACATAGCCAGACGTAGGCACTCTCTTCTACATACAGTTATTCGTTTCATAACGATTAACTAAATCATGGGAGTTACACTCCGAGAGCATAGCCAGACGCAGGCACTCTCTTCTACATACAGTTATTCGTTTCATAACGATTAACTAAATCATGGGAGTTACACTCCGAGAGCATAGCCAGACGCAGGCACTCTCTTCTACATACAGTTATTCGTTTCATAACGATTAACTAAATCATGGGAGTTACACTCCGAGAGCATACATAGCCAGACGTAGGCACTCTCTTCTACATACAGTTATTCGTTTCATAACGATTAACTAAATCATGGGAGTTACACTCCGAAAGCATACATAGCCAGACGTAGGCACTCTCTTCTACATACAGTTATTCGTTTCATAACGATTAACTAAATCATGGGAGTTACACTCCGAGAGCATACATAGCCAGACGTAGGCACTCTCTTCTACATACAGTTATTCGTTTCATAACGATTAACTAAATCATGGGAGTTACACTCCGAGAGCATACATAGCCAGACGTAGGCACTCTCTTCTACATATAGTTATTCGTTTCATAACGATTAACTAAATCATGGGAGTTACACTCCGAGAGCATAGCCAGACGCAGGCACTCTCTTCAACATACAGTTATTCGTTTCATAACGATTAACTAAATCATGGGAGTTGCACTCCGAGAGCATACATAGCCAGACGTAGGCACTCTCTTCTACATACAGTTATTCGTTTCATAACGATTAACTAAATCATGGGAGTTACACTCCGAGAGCATACATAGCCAGACGTAGGCACTCTCTTCTACATACAGTTATTCGTTTCATAACGATTAACTAAATCATGGGAGTTACACTCCGAGAGCATAGCCAGACGCAGGCACTCTCTTCTACATACAGTTATTCGTTTCATAACGATTAACTAAATCATGGGAGTTACACTCCGAGAGCATAGCCAGACGCAGGCACTCTCTTCTACATACAGTTATTCGTTTCATAACGATTAACTAAATAATGGGAGTTACACTCCGAGAGCATAGCCAGACGCAGGCACTCTCTTCTACATACAGTTATTCGTTTCATAACGATTAACTAAATCATGGGAGTTACACTCCGAGAGCATAGCCAGACGCAGGCACTCTCTTCTACATACAGTTATTCGTTTCATAACGATTAACTAAATCATGGGAGTTACACTCCGAGAGCATAGCCAGACGCAGGCACTCTCTTCTACATACAGTTATTCGTTTCATAACGATTAACTAAATCATGGGAGTTACACTCCGAGAGCATAGCCAGACGCAGGCACTCTCTTCTACATACAGTTATTCGTTTCATAACGATTAACTAAATCATGGGAGTTACACTCCGAGAGCATAGCCAGACGCAGGCACTCTCTTCTACGTACAGTTATTCGTTTCATAACGATTAACTAAATCATGGGAGTTACACTCCTAGAGCATAGCCAGACGCAGGCACTCTCTTCAACATACAGTTATTCGTTTCATAACGATTAACTAAATCATGGGAGTTACACTCCGAGAGCATAGCCAGACGCAGGCACTCTCTTCTACATACAGTTATTCGTTTCATAACGATTAACTAAATCATGGGAGTTACACTCCGAGAGCATAGCCAGACGCAGGCACTCTCTTCTACATACAGTTATTCGTTTCATAACGATTAACTAAATCATGGGAGTTACACTCCGAGAGCATACATAGCCAGACGTAGGCACTCTCTTCTACATACAGTTATTCGTTTCATAACGATTAACTAAATCATGGGAGTTACACTCCGAGAGCATACATAGCCAGACGTAGGCACTCTCTTCTACATATAGTTATTCGTTTCATAACGATTAACTAAATCATGGGAGTTACACTCCGAGAGCATACATAGCCAGACGTAGGCACTCTCTTCTACATACAGTTATTCGTTTCATAACGATTAACTAAATCATGGGAGTTACACTCCGAGAGCATACATAGCCAGACGTAGGCACTCTCTTCTACATACAGTTATTCGTTTCATAACGATTAACTAAATCATGGGAGTTACACTCCGAGAGCATACATAGCCAGACGTAGGCACTCTCTTCTACATACAGTTATTCGTTTCATAACGATTAACTAAATCATGGGAGTTACACTCCGAGAGCATAGCCAGACGCAGGCACTCTCTTCTACATACAGTTATTCGTTTCATAACGATTAACTAAATAATGGGAGTTACACTCCGAGAGCATAGCCAGACGCAGGCACTCTCTTCTACATACAGTTATTCGTTTCATAACGATTAACTAAATCATGGGAGTTACACTCCGAGAGCATAGCCAGACGCAGGCACTCTCTTCTACATACAGTTATTCGTTTCATAACGATTAACTAAATCATGGGAGTTACACTCCGAGAGCATAGCCAGACGCAGGCACTCTCTTCTACATACAGTTATTCGTTTCATAACGATTAACTAAATCATGGGAGTTACACTCCGAGAGCATAGCCAGACGCAGGCACTCTCTTCTACATACAGTTATTCGTTTCATAACGATTAACTAAATCATGGGAGTTACACTCCGAGAGCATAGCCAGACGCAGGCACTCTCTTCTACGTACAGTTATTCGTTTCATAACGATTAACTAAATCATGGGAGTTACACTCCTAGAGCATAGCCAGACGCAGGCACTCTCTTCAACATACAGTTATTCGTTTCATAACGATTAACTAAATCATGGGAGTTACACTCCGAGAGCATAGCCAGACGCAGGCACTCTCTTCTACATACAGTTATTCGTTTCATAACGATTAACTAAATCATGGGAGTTACACTCCGAGAGCATAGCCAGACGCAGGCACTCTCTTCTACATACAGTTATTCGTTTCATAACGATTAACTAAATCATGGGAGTTACACTCCGAGAGCATACATAGCCAGACGTAGGCACTCTCTTCTACATACAGTTATTCGTTTCATAACGATTAACTAAATCATGGGAGTTACACTCCGAGAGCATACATAGCCAGACGTAGGCACTCTCTTCTACATATAGTTATTCGTTTCATAACGATTAACTAAATCATGGGAGTTACACTCCGAGAGCATACATAGCCAGACGTAGGCACTCTCTTCTACATACAGTTATTCGTTTCATAACGATTAACTAAATCATGGGAGTTACACTCCGAGAGCATACAAAGCCAGACGTAGGCACTCTCTTCTACATACAGTTATTCGTTTCATAACGATTAACTAAATCATGGGAGTTACACTCCGAGAGCATACATAGCCAGACGTAGGCACTCTCTTCTACATACAGTTATTCGTTTCATAACGATTAACTAAATCATGGGAGTTACACTCCGAGAGCATAGCCAGACGCAGGCACTCTCTTCTACATACAGTTATTCGTTTCATAACGATTAACTAAATAATGGGAGTTACACTCCGAGAGCATATCCAGACGCAGGCACTCTCTTCTACATACAGTTATTCGTTTCATAACGATTAACTAAATCATGGGAGTTACACTCCGAGAGCATAGCCAGACGCAGGCACTCTCTTCTACATACAGTTATTCGTTTCATAACGATTAACTAAATCATGGGAGTTACACTCCGAGAGCATACATAGCCAGACGTAGGCACTCTCTTCTACATACAGTTATTCGTTTCATAACGATTAACTAAATCATGGGAGTTACACTCCGAGAGCATAGCCAGACGCAGGCACTCTCTTCTACATACAGTTATTCGTTTCATAACGATTAACTTAATCATGGGAGTTACACTCCGAGAGCATAGCCAGACGCAGGCACTCTCTTCTACATACAGTTATTCGTTTCATAACGATTAACTAAATCATGGGAGTTACACTCCGAGAGCATACATAGCCAGACGTAGGCACTCTCTTCTACATAC
>NW_025575896.1:0-2500 GCF_905147105.1 Pieris brassicae
TTAGTTAGTCTATCGATATGAAGCGCGAACGTCGCGTCGCGTGCAAATTCGACGCGTTACGTTCACGCGTGTCGAGAAGGCGCGCGCGCAAGCGCGCGCCCCTCGACCGCCGCCGAGCCAGCGGCTCGCCGAAGCCGCGTGACCGCGGTGTAGGCGTGTCGTTTGCGTAAGCAGCTCCCTGGTTGATCCTGCCAGTAGTATATAGTGCTTGTCTCAAAGATTAAGCCATGCATGTCTCAGTGCAGCCGTATTAAGGCGATACCGCGAATGGCTCAATATATCAGTTTTGGTTCCTTAGATCTTACTCAGTTACTTGGATAACTGTGGTAATTCTAGAGCTAATACATGCAATCAGAACTCTGGACCAGTGATGGGATGAGTGCTTTTATTAGATCAAAACCAATCGGCGGAGGGCCATGCGTCCGAAGTCGTTAATTTTGATGAATCTGGATAACTTTTGCCGATCGCACGGTCCAGTACCGGGCGACGCATCTTTCAAATGTCTGCCTTATCAACTTTCGATGGTAGTTTCTGCGACTACCATGGTTTGTCACGGGTAACGGGGAATCAGGGTTCGATTCCGGAGAGGAGCCTGAGAAACGGCTACCACATCCAAGGGAAGGCAGCAGGCGCGCAAATTACCCACTCCCGGCACGGGGAGGTAGTGACGAAAAATAACGATACGGGACTCTTACGAGGCCTCGTAATCGGAATGAGTACACTTTAAATATTTTAACGAGGAACAATTGGAGGGGCAAGTCTGGTGCCAGCAGCCGCGGTAATTCCAGCTCCAATAGCGTATACTAAAATTGTTGCGGTTAAAAAGCTCGTAGTTGCATTTGTGCGCCGCGCTGTCGGTGCACCGCATCCGCGGTGATACTGACACGTCTGCGGAGCATATCGTCGGTGAGCCGGCGGTAAAACGCCGGTTCAATATCAAAATCCTATCGCGGTGCTCTTCGGTGAGTGTCGAGGTGGGCCGACAATTTTACTTTGAACAAATTAGAGTGCTCAAAGCGGGCTCAAAATGCCGCTTGAATATTTCGTGCATGGAATAATAGAATATGATCTCGGTTCTATTTTGTTGGTTTTCAGAACTCCGAGGTAATGATTAATAGGGATAACTGGGGGCATTCGTATTGCGACGTTAGAGGTGAAATTCTTGGATCGTCGCAAGACGAACATCAGCGAAAGCATTTGCCAAAGGGGGTTTTCATCAATCAAGAACGAAAGTTAGAGGTTCGAAGGCGATTAGATACCGCCCTAGTTCTAACCGTAAATATGTCATCTAGCGATCCGCCGACGTTACTACAATGGCTCGGCGGGCAGCTTCCGGGAAACCAAAGATTTTGGACTCCGGGGGGAGTATGGTTGCAAAGCTGAAACTTAAAGGAATTGACGGAAGGGCACCACCAGGAGTGGAGCCTGCGGCTTAATTTGACTCAACACGGGAAATCTCACCAGGCCCGGACACCGGAAGGATTGACAGATTAACAGCTCTTTCTTGATTCGGGGGGGGTGGTGCATGGCCGTTCTTAGTTGGTGGAGCGATTTGTCCTGGTTAATTCCGGTAACGAACGAGACTCTAGCCTGCTAAATAGGCGTCGTCATTCAAGGTGTGCGCGACTCTCGGGGAGCGCAACTCACTGGCGACGTATTAAAATTCTTCTTAGAGGGACCGGCGGCTTCGAGCCGCACGAGATTGAGCAATAACAGGTCTGTGATGCCCTTAGATGTCCCTGGGCCGCACGCGCGCTACACTGAAGGAATCAACATGTTCTCCCTGGCCTAGAGGCCCGGGCAACCCGTTGAAACTCCTTCGTGCTGGGGATTGGGGTTTGCAATTATCCCCCATAAACGAGGAATTCCTAGTAAGCGCGAGTCATAAGCTCGCGTTGATTACGTCCCTGCCCTTTGTACACACCGCCCGTCGCTACTACCGATTGAATGATTTAGTGAGGTCTTCGGACCGACACGCGGTGGCCTCACGGCCGTCGGCGTTGCTGGGAAGTTGACCAAACTTGATCATTTAGAGGAAGTAAAAGTCGTAACAAGGTTTCCGTAGGGGAACCTGCGGAAGGATCATTAACGTTGGTTTTTTCTTTTTGTTTTGTTGTTGTCAAAGACTCGCAAAAAAAGAAAAAAATACAAAAACACGTGAATGATACGAATCAAAATCGAATCCGAGACGGTTGACTCTCTCTCGTCGATTCGCGACGTGTGCGTTGCGACACGCTTTGATTAGCGTTCGCTTATCGCCTATTGATACTTTGAAATAAATTTTAATTTTTGTGTACAACCACGCAAATAAAAGAGATTTTCTTTCTTTTCATTTGTCGTACACGTTAATGATAAGTATTATTTTCAAATTTTTTTGTTTAATTTTTCGCACCTTTTATATTTTCTCATACAAAAACACACACAAAAACAAAACGATTACCCTGAACGGTGGATCACTTGGCTCGCGGGTCGATGAAGAAACGCAGTTAACTGCGCGTCA
>NW_025575896.1:7500-12500 GCF_905147105.1 Pieris brassicae
GATTTTTTTTTAATTATCAACAGCGTGTGTGTGTCCAACCGATGAGAGACGACGACACGAAGAATACACAACAAACAAACAATCAATCAATAATCAATTATATAATATAAAAAAATATTATATTTTTGTAAACTCTATTAAACAAAACAAAACGATACATAGTTTTGATTAACAGGAGAGTTTTTATTTTTAAATATTCAATTTTAACTAGAAACGTATCGCTGTCGCTAACAAAACCCCGCTAGTTACAACACACATATAATTGACAGAGTTGTAGATATCGTGCCGTTGAGCGGCATCTTGTCGCGTCGCGTGGCGATCTTGTACGAGAAACATTCGGGCGCGAAGCTGCCGACCGGCCGGTCGGTCGCGCGTCGCTCTTGTACGAGAAACATTTTCTATTTTGTATTGTAAAACACGCAACGCACAATAAATATATAAAAAATACATACATAAATACATATATAACATACACACATACAAAATGATAAAAATTCATTTTGCAATCATATAAAAATAAAAAAATAAAAAATATTAATATACAAACCTAAACCTAACCTACACCTAACCGAACAATGGATGATAATTGGTTTTTGTACTGCTCCGACGCTACGGGAAATGCAGCCCCTCCACCCTTGCGTACCAAAAGCGCAGGGCATTATTATTCAAGCCTACGCAGCCTCGGCTTTTTTGGTCGCCTTCGGCGACCAGCCCTCAGCCGCTACGGCTTGCATGATGCCCGCGCTTTGGGTACGGCGGGTGAGGGCTGCTCTCCCTGCGCGCCTCCGAGCTTTTATATACACTCTAGGGGTAGGGCAGACAAGACCGCGTGGATAGTGGGGCGCTCTGATTCGGTTTTGGGTACTTTTTGGATATTCAATAAGTAAGTAAGTAAGTAAGTAAGTAAACACTCAATTCTCACTCAAGAATTACAATATAATACACAAAATTTACAACTTACAAACAATGAAATGAATGATCTTTTTCTCGTATGCATCGCAAATGATCGATACTTTCAAAATAATCTGAACCCTTACACTTAGTCAACTCAAAGTGATTGACGTTTGACATCAATTTTATGTCCGGTTTTTATGAAATAGATTTGGTCGGCGGTCGGTAACGGCCATATATGTCTTATATATCAATTTGTATGAAAAAGTTTCAAAAAAAACAAAAAAAAAAACTCAATCAACTAAGTAAGTAAGTAAGTAAGTAAGCAAGCACTTAAGTTTCTTTTAGTGAGTACTATCTAGAATAATTAAAAATATCGACATTTAAATCGACGGTCCTATTTGGAAGGTTAACCTATAGCCCTAATAATAATTATATTATTATGATTATGACAATGTTGATGTTGTTGCACTAGACACACCATAATAAACCATAAATAGTTTTTCTTACCAGAAGAGTTTTTATTTTTAAATATTCAATTTTAACTAGAAACGTATCGCTATCGCTAACAAAACCCCACACCACACACCACCACACGTTACACACATATACTTGACAGAGTAGATACTATCTACATATCTATCGACAGAGTTGTAGATATCGTGCCGTTGAACGGCATCTTGTCGCGTCGCGTGGCGATCTTGTACGAGAAACATTTTCCTCTGACATTGTATCGGAATAATTATTATAATTCATTATTATACATACATACATACATACATACATACATACATATTATTAATAAATATAATTGTTTTTTTGTTTTTTCTTTTCTTCAAATAAACCCACATTGCCATTTCTCTGAGCGTGTGCTGCGAGCTTCAACGAGAAACATTCGGCGCGAAACTGTCGAGCGGCCGGCCGTCGCGCGCCGCACCTGTACGAGAAACATTTTCCTCTGACGTTGCATCGGAATAATTATTATAATTCATTATTATACATACATACATACATACATACATACATACATACATATTATTAATAAATATAATTGTTTTTTTTTGTTTTTTCTTTTCTTCAAATAAACCCACATTGCCATTTCTCTGAGCGTGTGCTGCGAGCTTCAACGAGAAACATTCGGCGCGAAACTGTCGAGCGGCCGGCCGTCGCGCGCCGCACCTGTACGAGAAACATTTTCCTCTGACGTTGCATCGGAATAATTATTATAATTCATTATTATACATACATACATACATACATACATACATACATACATATTATTAATAAATATAATTGTTTTTTTTTGTTTTTTCTTTTCTTCAAATAAACCCACATTGCCATTTCTCTGAGCGTGTGCTGCGAGCTTCAACGAGAAACATATCTATCAATACAAATGTCTATTCAAAAAAAAGAAAACAAACAAAATCATATCAGTCAATAAAATAAATAATAATATTTTTTTACTACTACTACTAGTACTACTACGTGCTACTACTGCACGCCAATACACATACATAATAAAATGAAAAATCGTCTCTCTCTCGCTCGCTCTACGAGAAACATTCGACGTCCGCTCCAATGCCGACGCGGACTATTGCTCTCGGTATAGATGTGGAGCGAAACAGTCGTGCGCACAGCGTCGACTCGTTCTCGTTGCCGCGCGCGTCGTTCGTCTCAAATAGACACGAACGACGGACGAGAGAGAATAGAATGTGTTCTTGTTTTTGTGTTTGTGCGAAGTGTGAGAATATTATATACATATATTCGCGCATGGATGATATAGATATGGGTATGGATTTTCGGAGGAAATTATATCAAATTCGTATTTCGAATGCGAGACCGCCGAGATCTTTCCCAGCTCTCTCTCTCTCTGTGTGTGTGGTGTATAGTACATTTTATATATCTCTCTTGTGTCAACACAAAATAACAAAGAATATACATACTACTCCTCCTCATATTTTATATAATATAATATAAAATTATATTATAGCACCGCGTTCGCAGACCGTATGGTGATGTTACCAATCGACCAAGATTTGGGACCGTCTCCCCCGGTGTTATCTGTGATGTTAAAAGAATACGCTTCTAGGCACACCTCAACGCAGGGCGCCTAGCGTGTTCGACACGTGCGCGGTCGCCACGGCGACCGTATATGTAAAGAATGTATAAAAGAGGACGCACACGCGCCCATCGTCGAAACGGTGTGCGCAGCGTCGTGTTGGAATTTATCCCTCAAGCTCCGGGCGTTGATCGTATCTAGTGCGAATCATGCGTGTGTGTGCGCATGTAATTGCCAGCCGAGTTTTAATATGTTTACAATAACGTATTGAATAAAAATTGAGAAGTTGCGTTTAGATGAATGTTCAATTTTCAAATTGTCACAACATCGATTCCCGCCCGCGGGGTCGTGTTCGTTGCAGTTTTATGTCCCTCACAGTGGTCGAGCATCGTTGTACATCACCTCGTTGCGAGATCGTGACGGGACGGCCGCTCGTAGACCGGTCAAAGTTAGTCTATCGATATGAAGCGCGAACGTCGCGTCGCGTGCAAATTCGACGCGTTACGTTCACGCGTGTCGAGAAGGCGCGCGCGCAAGCGCGCGCCCCTCGACGCCGCCGAGCCAGCGGCTCGCCGAAGCCGCGTGACCGCGGTGTAGGCGTGTCGTTTGCGTAAGCAGCTCCCTGGTTGATCCTGCCAGTAGTTATATGCTTGTCTCAAAGATTAAGCCATGCATGTCTCAGTGCAAGCCGTATTAAGGCGATACCGCGAATGGCTCAATATATCAGTTTTGGTTCCTTAGATCTTACTCAGTTACTTGGATAACTGTGGTAATTCTAGAGCTAATACATGCAATCAGAACTCTGACCAGTGATGGGATGAGTGCTTTTATTAGATCAAAACCAATCGGCGGAGGGCCATGCGTCCGAAGTCGTTAATTTTGATGAATCTGGATAACTTTTGCCGATCGCACGGTCCAGTACCGGCGACGCATCTTTCAAATGTCTGCCTTATCAACTTTCGATGGTAGTTTCTGCGACTACCATGGTTGTCACGGGTAACGGGGAATCAGGGTTCGATTCCGGAGAGGGAGCCTGAGAAACGGCTACCACATCCAAGGAAGGCAGCAGGCGCGCAAATTACCCACTCCCGGCACGGGGAGGTAGTGACGAAAAATAACGATACGGGACTCTTACGAGGCCTCGTAATCGGAATGAGTACACTTTAAATATTTTAACGAGGAACAATTGGAGGGCAAGTCTGGTGCCAGCAGCCGCGGTAATTCCAGCTCCAATAGCGTATACTAAAATTGTTGCGGTTAAAAAGCTCGTAGTTGCATTTGTGCGCCGCGCTGTCGGTGCACCGCATCCGCGGTGATACTGACACGTCTGCGGAGCATATCGTCGGTGAGCCGGCGGTAAAACGCCGGTTCAATATCAAAATCCTATCGCGGTGCTCTTCGGTGAGTGTCGAGGTGGGCCGACAATTTTACTTTGAACAAATTAGAGTGCTCAAAGCGGGCTCAAAATGCCGCTTGAATATTTCGTGCATGGAATAATAGAATATGATCTCGGTTCTATTTTGTTGGTTTTCAGAACTCCGAGGTAATGATTAATAGGGATAACTGGGGGCATTCGTATTGCGACGTTAGAGGTGAAATTCTTGGATCGTCGCAAGACGAACATCAGCGAAAGCATTTGCCAAAGGTGTTTTCATCAATCAAGAACGAAAGTTAGAGGTTCGAAGGCGATTAGATACCGCCCTAGTTCTAACCGTAAATATGTCATCTAGCGATCCGCCGACGTTACTACAATGGCTCGGCGGGCAGCTTCCGGGAAACCAAAGATTTTGGACTCCGGGGGGAGTATGGTTGCAAAGCTGAAACTTAAAGGAATTGACGGAAGGGCACCACCAGGAGTGGAGCCTGCGGCTTAATTTGACTCAACACGGGAAATCTCACCAGGCCCGGACACCGGAAGGATTGACAGATTAACAGCTCTTTCTTGATTCGGTGGGTGGTGGTGCATGGCCGTTCTTAGTTGGTGGAGCGATTTGTCTGGTTAATTCCGGTAACGAACGAGACTCTAGCCTGCTAAATAGGCGTCGTCATT
>NW_025575896.1:20000-25000 GCF_905147105.1 Pieris brassicae
TTATACATACATACATACATACATACATACATACATATTATTAATAAATATAATTGTTTTTTTTGTTTTTTCTTTTCTTCAAATAAACCCACATTGCCATTTCTCTGAGCGTGTGCTGCGAGCTTCAACGAGAAACATTCGGCGCGAAACTGTCGAGCGGCCGGCCGTCGCGCGCCGCACCTGTACGAGAAACATTTTCCTCTGACGTTGCATCGGAATAATTATTATAATTCATTATTATACATACATACATACATACATACATACATACATACATATTATTAATAAATATAATTGTTTTTTTTGTTTTTTCTTTTCTTCAAATAAACCCACATTGCCATTTCTCTGAGCGTGTGCTGCGAGCTTCAACGAGAAACATATCTATCAATACAAATGTCTATTCAAAAAAAAGAAAACAAACAAAATCATATCAGTCAATAAAATAAATAATAATATTTTTTTACTACTACTACTAGTACTACTACGTGCTACTACTGCACGCCAATACACATACATAATAAAATGAAAAATCGTCTCTCTCTCGCTCGCTCTACGAGAAACATTCGACGTCCGCTCCAATGCCGACGCGGACTATTGCTCTCGGTATAGATGTGGAGCGAAACAGTCGTGCGCACAGCGTCGACTCGTTCTCGTTGCCGCGCGTCGTTCGTCTCAAATAGACACGAACGACGGACGAGAGAGAATAGAATGTGTTCTTGTTTTTGTGTTTGTGCGAAGTGTGAGAATATTATATACATATATTCGCGCATGGATGATATAGATATGGGTATGGATTTTCGGAGGAAATTATATCAAATTCGTATTTCGAATGCGAGACCGCCGAGATCTTTCCCAGCTCTCTCTCTCTCTGTGTGTGTGGTGTATAGTACATTTTATATATCTCTCTTGTGTCAACACAAAATAACAAAGAATATACATACTACTCCTCCTCATATTTTATATAATATAATATAAAATTATATTATAGCACCGCGTTCGCAGACCGTATGGTGATGTTACCAATCGACCAAGATTTGGGACCGTCTCCCCCGGTGTTATCTGTGATGTTAAAAGAATACGCTTCTAGGCACACCTCAACGCAGGGCGCCTAGCGTGTTCGACACGTGCGCGGTCGCCACGGCGACCGTATATGTAAAGAATGTATAAAAGAGGACGCACACGCGCCCATCGTCGAAACGGTGTGCGCAGCGTCGTGTTGGAATTTATCCCTCAAGCTCCGGGCGTTGATCGTATCTAGTGCGAATCATGCGTGTGTGTGCGCATGTAATTGCCAGCCGAGTTTTAATATGTTTACAATAACGTATTGAATAAAAATTGAGAAGTTGCGTTTAGATGAATGTTCAATTTTCAAATTGTCACAACATCGATTCCCGCCCGCGGGGTCGTGTTCGTTGCAGTTTTATGTCCCTCACAGTGGTCGAGCATCGTTGTACATCACCTCGTTGCGAGATCGTGACGGGACGGCCGCTCGTAGACCGGTCAAAGTTAGTCTATCGATATGAAGCGCGAACGTCGCGTCGCGTGCAAATTCGACGCGTTACGTTCACGCGTGTCGAGAAGGCGCGCGCGCAAGCGCGCGCCCCTCGACGCCGCCGAGCCAGCGGCTCGCCGAAGCCGCGTGACCGCGGTGTAGGCGTGTCGTTTGCGTAAGCAGCTCCCTGGTTGATCCTGCCAGTAGTTATATGCTTGTCTCAAAGATTAAGCCATGCATGTCTCAGTGCAAGCCGTATTAAGGCGATACCGCGAATGGCTCAATATATCAGTTTTGGTTCCTTAGATCTTACTCAGTTACTTGGATAACTGTGGTAATTCTAGAGCTAATACATGCAATCAGAACTCTGACCAGTGATGGGATGAGTGCTTTTATTAGATCAAAACCAATCGGCGGAGGGCCATGCGTCCGAAGTCGTTAATTTTGATGAATCTGGATAACTTTTGCCGATCGCACGGTCCAGTACCGGCGACGCATCTTTCAAATGTCTGCCTTATCAACTTTCGATGGTAGTTTCTGCGACTACCATGGTTGTCACGGGTAACGGGGAATCAGGGTTCGATTCCGGAGAGGGAGCCTGAGAAACGGCTACCACATCCAAGGAAGGCAGCAGGCGCGCAAATTACCCACTCCCGGCACGGGGAGGTAGTGACGAAAAATAACGATACGGGACTCTTACGAGGCCTCGTAATCGGAATGAGTACACTTTAAATATTTTAACGAGGAACAATTGGAGGGCAAGTCTGGTGCCAGCAGCCGCGGTAATTCCAGCTCCAATAGCGTATACTAAAATTGTTGCGGTTAAAAAGCTCGTAGTTGCATTTGTGCGCCGCGCTGTCGGTGCACCGCATCCGCGGTGATACTGACACGTCTGCGGAGCATATCGTCGGTGAGCCGGCGGTAAAACGCCGGTTCAATATCAAAATCCTATCGCGGTGCTCTTCGGTGAGTGTCGAGGTGGGCCGACAATTTTACTTTGAACAAATTAGAGTGCTCAAAGCGGGCTCAAAATGCCGCTTGAATATTTCGTGCATGGAATAATAGAATATGATCTCGGTTCTATTTTGTTGGTTTTCAGAACTCCGAGGTAATGATTAATAGGGATAACTGGGGGCATTCGTATTGCGACGTTAGAGGTGAAATTCTTGGATCGTCGCAAGACGAACATCAGCGAAAGCATTTGCCAAAGGTGTTTTCATCAATCAAGAACGAAAGTTAGAGGTTCGAAGGCGATTAGATACCGCCCTAGTTCTAACCGTAAATATGTCATCTAGCGATCCGCCGACGTTACTACAATGGCTCGGCGGGCAGCTTCCGGGAAACCAAAGATTTTGGACTCCGGGGGGAGTATGGTTGCAAAGCTGAAACTTAAAGGAATTGACGGAAGGGCACCACCAGGAGTGGAGCCTGCGGCTTAATTTGACTCAACACGGGAAATCTCACCAGGCCCGGACACCGGAAGGATTGACAGATTAACAGCTCTTTCTTGATTCGGTGGGTGGTGGTGCATGGCCGTTCTTAGTTGGTGGAGCGATTTGTCTGGTTAATTCCGGTAACGAACGAGACTCTAGCCTGCTAAATAGGCGTCGTCATTCAAGGTGTGCGCGACTCTCGGGGAGCGCAACTCACTGGCGACGTATTAAAATTCTTCTTAGAGGGACCGGCGGCTTCGAGCCGCACGAGATTGAGCAATAACAGGTCTGTGATGCCCTTAGATGTCCTGGGCCGCACGCGCGCTACACTGAAGGAATCAACATGTTCTCCCTGGCCTAGAGGCCCGGGCAACCCGTTGAAACTCCTTCGTGCTGGGGATTGGGGTTTGCAATTATCCCCCATAAACGAGGAATTCCTAGTAAGCGCGAGTCATAAGCTCGCGTTGATTACGTCCCTGCCCTTTGTACACACCGCCCGTCGCTACTACCGATTGAATGATTTAGTGAGGTCTTCGGACCGACACGCGGTGGCCTCACGGCCGTCGGCGTTGCTGGGAAGTTGACCAAACTTGATCATTTAGAGGAAGTAAAAGTCGTAACAAGGTTTCCGTAGGGGAACCTGCGGAAGGATCATTAACGTTGGTTTTTTCTTTTTGTTTTGTTGTTGTCAAAGACTCGCAAAAAAAGAAAAAAATACAAAAACACGTGAATGATACGAATCAAAATCGAATCCGAGACGGTTGACTCTCTCTCGTCGATTCGCGACGTGTGCGTTGCGACACGCTTTGATTAGCGTTCGCTATCGCCTATTGATACTTTGAAATAATATTTTAATTTTTGTGTACAACCACGCAAATAAAAGAGATTTTCTTTCTTTTCATTTGTCGTACACGTTAATGATAAGTATTATTTTCAAATTTTTTTGTTTAATTTTTTCGCACCTTTTATATTTTCTCATACAAAAACACACACAAAAACAAAACGATTACCCTGAACGGTGGATCACTTGGCTCGCGGGTCGATGAAGAACGCAGTTAACTGCGCGTCATAGTGTGAACTGCAGGACACATTTGAACATCGACATTTCGAACGCACATTGCGGTCCGTGGAGAAATATCCAGGACCACTCCTGTCTGAGGGCCGGCTGCATAAAAACAAAAAGCCACACTGTTCGCGTGACGAGCGGCGATCGCTGCGACTCCGGTCGTAGCGCCGCATCTCTGTCGCGCGTGCAATTGACGGTTTCGCTAGGCCGCCGAGCGGCCGAACGATCCGTTCGAATATATGTTCGATTACGACTCGTCATCCGTATTGGCCGTGTTAAGCCACGTCTATACGATACTTTTGTCGCACAAATAAATTCTCCCCGCCGCACCGTGTCTCCCGCGGCACGGGTGCGCGTCGAGTCTTTACGCAACGACAACGACAACGACGACAACGACGTTCGCGTTTACGCGTCGCGCGTGTTTGCTCGCATCGTCCCGGTCCCGCATGGCGATCGCGCGACGGTCGGCGCCGGTGCGCGCGTCGACGTGTCTCGACGCTGTCGTTGAAAGTTGTCGCGTTCGGCTCAGTTTCTCTTACTCTCGCGAGAGGAAGCGAAACGCGCGCGCCCGCTGCTCTAGCGGTTGCGCCCAGTGTGTGCGTGCGGTGTTTGTGCAATTGTAGTGTGTACGAAATTATTGTGACGTGTGTTCTTAAAACGGACGGAACGATGCCGTCGTTAACGAACAACAACAGAAGAACCGCTTGGTGGTGTGCGATTGATTGATTTCGCGCAACGCGACATCTATGTGTCGCCACCACCACGCTGTTCGCAAGGTGCCGCGCCGCTTTCGTGCGAGCGCATATAATGTAGGCGGACTCGACGTCCGGAGGGCGCGTGGCGTCGTCGACGCGCTTGTAAAAATAGCGTGTCGCGTACGCCCGTTGCGCCGACGGATATCGCGTCTGCCTCACACCTTTTTATCGTTGGCCTCAGATCAGGGAGGATCACCCGCCGAATTTAAGCATATTAGTAAGCGGAGGAAAAGAAACTAACCAGGATTCCCTTA
>NW_025575896.1:30000-35000 GCF_905147105.1 Pieris brassicae
CACTTAGTCAACTCAAAGTGATTGACGTTTGACATCAATTTTATGTCGGTTTTATGAAATAGATTTTGGTCGGCGGTCGGTAACGGCCATATATGTCTTATATATCAATTTGTATGAAAAAGTTTCAAAAAAACAAAAAAAAAACTCAATCAACTAAGTAAGTAAGTAAGTAAGTAAGCAAGCACTTAAGTTTCTTTTAGTGAGTACTATCTAGAATAATTAAAAATATCGACATTTAAATCGACGGTCCCTATTTGGAAGGTTAACCTATAGCCCTAATAATAATTATATTATTATGATTATGACAATGTTGATGTTGTTGCACTAGACACACCATAATAAACCATAAATAGTTTTTCTTACCAGAAGAGTTTTTATTTTTAAATATTCAATTTTAACTAGAAACGTATCGCTATCGCTAACAAAACCCCACACCACACACCACCACACGTTACACACATATACTTGACAGAGTAGATACTATCTACATATCTATCGACAGAGTTGTAGATATCGTGCCGTTGAACGGCATCTTGTCGCGTCGCGTGGCGATCTTGTACGAGAAACATTTTCCTCTGACATTGTATCGGAATAATTATTATAATTCATTATTATACATACATACATACATACATACATACATACATATTATTAATAAATATAATTGTTTTTTTTGTTTTTTCTTTTCTTCAAATAAACCCACATTGCCATTTCTCTGAGCGTGTGCTGCGAGCTTCAACGAGAAACATTCGGCGCGAAACTGTCGAGCGGCCGGCCGTCGCGCGCCGCACCTGTACGAGAAACATTTTCCTCTGACGTTGCATCGGAATAATTATTATAATTCATTATTATACATACATACATACATACATACATACATACATACATATTATTAATAAATATAATTGTTTTTTTTGTTTTTTCTTTTCTTCAAATAAACCCACATTGCCATTTCTCTGAGCGTGTGCTGCGAGCTTCAACGAGAAACATATCTATCAATACAAATGTCTATTCAAAAAAAAGAAAACAAACAAAATCATATCAGTCAATAAAATAAATAATAATATTTTTTTACTACTACTACTAGTACTACTACGTGCTACTACTGCACGCCAATACACATACATAATAAAATGAAAAATCGTCTCTCTCTCGCTCGCTCTACGAGAAACATTCGACGTCCGCTCCAATGCCGACGCGGACTATTGCTCTCGGTATAGATGTGGAGCGAAACAGTCGTGCGCACAGCGTCGACTCGTTCTCGTTGCCGCGCGTCGTTCGTCTCAAATAGACACGAACGACGGACGAGAGAGAATAGAATGTGTTCTTGTTTTTGTGTTTGTGCGAAGTGTGAGAATATTATATACATATATTCGCGCATGGATGATATAGATATGGGTATGGATTTTCGGAGGAAATTATATCAAATTCGTATTTCGAATGCGAGACCGCCGAGATCTTTCCCAGCTCTCTCTCTCTCTGTGTGTGTGGTGTATAGTACATTTTATATATCTCTCTTGTGTCAACACAAAATAACAAAGAATATACATACTACTCCTCCTCATATTTTATATAATATAATATAAAATTATATTATAGCACCGCGTTCGCAGACCGTATGGTGATGTTACCAATCGACCAAGATTTGGGACCGTCTCCCCCGGTGTTATCTGTGATGTTAAAAGAATACGCTTCTAGGCACACCTCAACGCAGGGCGCCTAGCGTGTTCGACACGTGCGCGGTCGCCACGGCGACCGTATATGTAAAGAATGTATAAAAGAGGACGCACACGCGCCCATCGTCGAAACGGTGTGCGCAGCGTCGTGTTGGAATTTATCCCTCAAGCTCCGGGCGTTGATCGTATCTAGTGCGAATCATGCGTGTGTGTGCGCATGTAATTGCCAGCCGAGTTTTAATATGTTTACAATAACGTATTGAATAAAAATTGAGAAGTTGCGTTTAGATGAATGTTCAATTTTCAAATTGTCACAACATCGATTCCCGCCCGCGGGGTCGTGTTCGTTGCAGTTTTATGTCCCTCACAGTGGTCGAGCATCGTTGTACATCACCTCGTTGCGAGATCGTGACGGGACGGCCGCTCGTAGACCGGTCAAAGTTAGTCTATCGATATGAAGCGCGAACGTCGCGTCGCGTGCAAATTCGACGCGTTACGTTCACGCGTGTCGAGAAGGCGCGCGCGCAAGCGCGCGCCCCTCGACGCCGCCGAGCCAGCGGCTCGCCGAAGCCGCGTGACCGCGGTGTAGGCGTGTCGTTTGCGTAAGCAGCTCCCTGGTTGATCCTGCCAGTAGTTATATGCTTGTCTCAAAGATTAAGCCATGCATGTATCAGTGCAAGCCGTATTAAGGCGATACCGCGAATGGCTCAATATATCAGTTTTGGTTCCTTAGATCTTACTCAGTTACTTGGATAACTGTGGTAATTCTAGAGCTAATACATGCAATCAGAACTCTGACCAGTGATGGGATGAGTGCTTTTATTAGATCAAAACCAATCGGCGGAGGGCCATGCGTCCGAAGTCGTTAATTTTGATGAATCTGGATAACTTTTGCCGATCGCACGGTCCAGTACCGGCGACGCATCTTTCAAATGTCTGCCTTATCAACTTTCGATGGTAGTTTCTGCGACTACCATGGTTGTCACGGGTAACGGGGAATCAGGGTTCGATTCCGGAGAGGGAGCCTGAGAAACGGCTACCACATCCAAGGAAGGCAGCAGGCGCGCAAATTACCCACTCCCGGCACGGGGAGGTAGTGACGAAAAATAACGATACGGGACTCTTACGAGGCCTCGTAATCGGAATGAGTACACTTTAAATATTTTAACGAGGAACAATTGGAGGGCAAGTCTGGTGCCAGCAGCCGCGGTAATTCCAGCTCCAATAGCGTATACTAAAATTGTTGCGGTTAAAAAGCTCGTAGTTGCATTTGTGCGCCGCGCTGTCGGTGCACCGCATCCGCGGTGATACTGACACGTCTGCGGAGCATATCGTCGGTGAGCCGGCGGTAAAACGCCGGTTCAATATCAAAATCCTATCGCGGTGCTCTTCGGTGAGTGTCGAGGTGGGCCGACAATTTTACTTTGAACAAATTAGAGTGCTCAAAGCGGGCTCAAAATGCCGCTTGAATATTTCGTGCATGGAATAATAGAATATGATCTCGGTTCTATTTTGTTGGTTTTCAGAACTCCGAGGTAATGATTAATAGGGATAACTGGGGGCATTCGTATTGCGACGTTAGAGGTGAAATTCTTGGATCGTCGCAAGACGAACATCAGCGAAAGCATTTGCCAAAGGTGTTTTCATCAATCAAGAACGAAAGTTAGAGGTTCGAAGGCGATTAGATACCGCCCTAGTTCTAACCGTAAATATGTCATCTAGCGATCCGCCGACGTTACTACAATGGCTCGGCGGGCAGCTTCCGGGAAACCAAAGATTTTGGACTCCGGGGGGAGTATGGTTGCAAAGCTGAAACTTAAAGGAATTGACGGAAGGGCACCACCAGGAGTGGAGCCTGCGGCTTAATTTGACTCAACACGGGAAATCTCACCAGGCCCGGACACCGGAAGGATTGACAGATTAACAGCTCTTTCTTGATTCGGTGGGTGGTGGTGCATGGCCGTTCTTAGTTGGTGGAGCGATTTGTCTGGTTAATTCCGGTAACGAACGAGACTCTAGCCTGCTAAATAGGCGTCGTCATTCAAGGTGTGCGCGACTCTCGGGGAGCGCAACTCACTGGCGACGTATTAAAATTCTTCTTAGAGGGACCGGCGGCTTCGAGCCGCACGAGATTGAGCAATAACAGGTCTGTGATGCCCTTAGATGTCCTGGGCCGCACGCGCGCTACACTGAAGGAATCAACATGTTCTCCCTGGCCTAGAGGCCCGGGCAACCCGTTGAAACTCCTTCGTGCTGGGGATTGGGGTTTGCAATTATCCCCCATAAACGAGGAATTCCTAGTAAGCGCGAGTCATAAGCTCGCGTTGATTACGTCCCTGCCCTTTGTACACACCGCCCGTCGCTACTACCGATTGAATGATTTAGTGAGGTCTTCGGACCGACACGCGGTGGCCTCACGGCCGTCGGCGTTGCTGGGAAGTTGACCAAACTTGATCATTTAGAGGAAGTAAAAGTCGTAACAAGGTTTCCGTAGGGGAACCTGCGGAAGGATCATTAACGTTGGTTTTTTCTTTTTGTTTTGTTGTTGTCAAAGACTCGCAAAAAAAGAAAAAAATACAAAAACACGTGAATGATACGAATCAAAATCGAATCCGAGACGGTTGACTCTCTCTCGTCGATTCGCGACGTGTGCGTTGCGACACGCTTTGATTAGCGTTCGCTATCGCCTATTGATACTTTGAAATAATATTTTAATTTTTGTGTACAACCACGCAAATAAAAGAGATTTTCTTTCTTTTCATTTGTCGTACACGTTAATGATAAGTATTATTTTCAAATTTTTTTGTTTAATTTTTTCGCACCTTTTATATTTTCTCATACAAAAACACACACAAAAACAAAACGATTACCCTGAACGGTGGATCACTTGGCTCGCGGGTCGATGAAGAACGCAGTTAACTGCGCGTCATAGTGTGAACTGCAGGACACATTTGAACATCGACATTTCGAACGCACATTGCGGTCCGTGGAGAAATATCCAGGACCACTCCTGTCTGAGGGCCGGCTGCATAAAAACAAAAAGCCACACTGTTCGCGTGACGAGCGGCGATCGCTGCGACTCCGGTCGTAGCGCCGCATCTCTGTCGCGCGTGCAATTGACGGTTTCGCTAGGCCGCCGAGCGGCCGAACGATCCGTTCGAATATATGTTCGATTACGACTCGTCATCCGTATTGGCCGTGTTAAGCCACGTCTATACGATACTTTTGTCGCACAAATAAATTCTCCCCGCCGCACCGTGTCTCCCGCGGCACGGGTGCGCGTCGAGTCTTTACGCAACGACAACGACAACGACGACAACGACG
>NW_025575897.1:0-37857 GCF_905147105.1 Pieris brassicae
GAGAGTGGCCTACGTCTGGCTATGTATGCTCTCGGAGTGTAACTCCCATGATTTAGTTAATCGTTATGAAACGAATAACTGTATGTTGAAGAGAGTGCCTACGTCTGGCTATGTATGCTCTCGGAGTGTAACTCTCCATGATTTAGTTAATCGTTATGAAACGAATAACTGTATGTAGAAGAGAGTGCCTACGTCTGGCTATGTATGCTCTCGGAGTGTAACTCCCATGATTTAGTTAATCGTTATGAAACGAATAACTGTATGTTGAAGAGAGTGCCTGCGTCTGGCTATGCTCTCGGAGTGTAACTCCCATGATTTAGTTAATCGTTATGAAACGAATAACTGTATGTTGAAGAGAGTGCCTGCGTCTGGCTATGCTCTCGGAGTGTAACTCCCATGATTTAGTTAATCGTTATGAAACGAATAACTGTATGTTGAAGAGAGTGCCTGCGTCTGGCTATGCTCTCGGAGTGTAACTCCCATGATTTAGTTAATCGTTATGAAACGAATAACTGTATGTTGAAGAGAGTGCCTGCGTCTGGCTATGCTCTCGGAGTGTAACTCCCATGATTTAGTTAATCGTTATGAAACGAATAACTGTATGTTGAAGAGAGTGCCTGCGTCTGGCTATGCTCTCGGAGTGTAACTCCCATGATTTAGTTAATCGTTATGAAACGAATAACTGTATGTTGAAGAGAGTGCCTGCGTCTGCTATGCTCTCGGAGTGTAACTCCCATGATTTAGTTAATCGTTATGAAACGAATAACTGTATGTAGAAGAGAGTGCCTGCGTCTGGCTATGCTCTCGGAGTGTAACTCCCATGATTTAGTTAATCGTTATGAAACGAATAACTGTATGTTGAAGAGAGTGCCTGCGTCTGGCTATGCTCTCGGGAGTGTAACTCCCATGATTTAGTTAATCGTTATGAAACGAATAACTGTATGTTGAAGAGAGTGCCTGCGTCTGGCTATGCTCTCGGAGTGTAACTCCCATGATTTAGTTAATCGTTATGAAACGAATAACTGTATGTTGAAGAGAGTGCCTACGTCTGGCTATGTATGCTCTCGGAGTGTAACTCCCATGATTTAGTTAATCGTTATGAAACGAATAACTGTATGTTGAAGAGAGTGCCTACGTCTGGCTATGTATGCTCTCGGAGTGTAACTCCCATGATTTAGTTAATCGTTATGAAACGAATAACTGTATGTAGAAGAGAGTGCCTACGTCTGGCTATGTATGCTCTCGGAGTGTAACTCCCATGATTTAGTTAATCGTTATGAAACGAATAACTGTATGTTGAAGAGAGTGCCTGCGTCTGGCTATGCTCTCGGAGTGTAACTCCCATGATTTAGTTAATCGTTATGAAACGAATAACTGTATGTAGAAGAGAGTGCCTGCGTCTGGCTATGCTCTCGGAGTGTAACTCCCATGATTTAGTTAATCGTTATGAAACGAATAACTGTATGTTGAAGAGAGTGCCTGCGTCTGGCTATGCTCTCGGAGTGTAACTCCCATGATTTAGTTAATCGTTATGAAACGAATAACTGTATGTTGAAGAGAGTGCCTGCGTCTGGCTATGCTCTCGGAGTGTAACTCCCATGATTTAGTTAATCGTTATGAAACGAATAACTGTATGTTGAAGAGAGTGCCTGCGTCTGGCTATGCTCTGGGAGTGTAACTCCCATGATTTAGTTAATCGTTATGAAACGAATAACTGTATGTAGAAGAGAGTGCCTACGTCTGGCTATGTATGCTCTCGGAGTGTAACTCCATGATTTAGTTAATCGTTATGAAACGAATAACTGTATGTTGAAGAGAGTGCCTGCGTCTGGCTATGCTCTCGGAGTGTAACTCCATGATTTAGTTAATCGTTATGAAACGAATAACTGTATGTAGAAGAGAGTGCCTACGTCTGGCTATGTATGCTCTCGGAGTGTAACTCCCATAATTTAGTTAATCGTTATGAAACGAATAACTGTATGTTGAAAGAGAGTGCCTGCGTCTGGCTATGCTCTCGGAGTGTAACTCCCATGATTTAGTTAATCGTCTATGAAACGAATAACTGTATGTTGAAGAGAGTGCCTGCGTCTGGCTATGCTCTCGGAGTGTAACTCCCATGATTTAGTTAATCGTTATGAAACGAATAACTGTATGTTGAAGAGAGTGCCTGCGTCTGGCTATGTATGCTCTCGGAGTGTAACTCCCATGATTTAGTTAATCGTTATGAAACGAATAACTGTATGTTGAAGAGAGTGCCTGCGTCTGGCTATGCTCTCGGAGTGTAACTCCCATGATTTAGTTAATCGTTATGAAACGAATAACTGTATGTAGAAGAGAGTGCCTACGTCTGGCTATGTATGCTCTCGGAGTGTAACTCCCATAATTTAGTTAATCGTTATGAAACGAATAACTATATGTTGAAGAGAGTGCCTGCGTCTGGCTATGCTCTCGGAGTGTAACTCCCATGATTTAGTTAATTCGTTATGAAACGAATAACTGTATGTTGAAGAGAGTGCCTGCGTCTAGCTATGCTCTCGGAGTGTAACTCCCATGATTTAGTTAATCGTTATGAAACGAATAACTGTATGTAGAAGAGAGTGCCTACGTCTGGCTATGTATGCTCTCGGAGTGTAACTCCCATGATTTAGTTAATCGTTATGAAACGAATAACTGTATGTTTGAAGAGAGTGCCTGCGTCTGGCTATGCTCTCGGAGTGTAACTCCCATGATTTAGTTAATCGTTATGAAACGAATAACTGTATGTTGAAGAGAGTGCCTGCGTCTGGCTATGCTCTCGGAGTGTAACTCCCATGATTTAGTTAATCGTTATGAAACGAATAACTGTATGTTGAAGAGAGTGCCTACGTCTGGCTATGTATGCTCTCGGAGTGTAACTCCCATGATTTAGTTAATCGTTATGAAACGAATAACTGTATGTTGAAGAGAGTGCCTACGTCTGGCTATGTATGCTCTCGGAGTGTAACTCCCATGAATTAGTTAATCGTTATGAAACGAATAACTGTATGTAGAAGAGAGTGCCTACGTCTGGCTATGTATGCTCTCGGAGTGTAACTCCCATGATTTAGTTAATCGTTATGAAACGAATAACTGTATGTTGAAGAGAGTGCCTGCGTCTGGCTATGCTCTCGGAGTGTAACTCCCATGATTTAGTTAATCGTTATGAAACGAATAACTGTATGTAGAAGAGAGTGCCTGCGTCTGCTATGCTCTCGGAGTGTAACTCCCATGATTTAGTTAATCGTTATGAAACGAATAACTGTATGTTGAAGAGAGTGCCTGCGTCTGGCTATGCTCTCGGAGTGTAACTCCCATGATTTAGTTAATCGTTATGAAACGAATAACTGTATGTTGAAGAGAGTGCCTGCGTCTGGCTATGCTCTCGGAGTGTAACTCCCATGATTTAGTTAATCGTTATGAAACGAATAACTGTATGTAGAAGAGAGTGCCTACGTCTGGCTATGTATGCTCTCGGAGTGTAACTCCCATGATTTAGTTAATCGTTATGAAACGAATAACTGTATGTTGAAGAGAGTGCCTGCGTCTGGCTATGCTCTCGGAGTGTAACTCCCATGATTTAGTTAATCGTTATGAAACGAATAACTGTATGTAGAAGAGAGTGCCTACGTCTGGCTATGTATGCTCTCGGAGTGTAACTCCCATAATTTAGTTAATCGTTATGAAACGAATAACTGTATGTTGAAGAGAGTGCCTGCGTCTGGCTATGCTCTCGGAGTGTAACTCCCATGATTTAGTTAATCGTTATGAAACGAATAACTGTATGTTGAAGAGAGTGCCTGCGTCTGGCTATGCTCTCGGAGTGTAACTCCCATGATTTAGTTAATCGTTATGAAAACGAATAACTGTATGTTGAAGAGAGTGCCTGCGTCTGGCTATGCTCTCGGAGTGTAACTCCCATGATTTAGTTAATCGTTATGAAACGAATAACTGTATGTTGAAGAGAGTGCCTGCGTCTGGCTATGCTCTCGGAGTGTAACTCACATGATTTACGTTAATCGTTATGAAACGAATAACTGTATGTTGAAGAGAGTGCCTGCGTCTGCTATGCTCTCGGAGTGTAACTCCCATGATTTAGTTAATCGTTATGAAACGAATTACTGTATGTTGAAGAGAGTGCCTGCGTCTGGCTATGCTCTCGGAGTGTAACTCCCATGATTTAGTTAATCGTTATGAAACGAATAACTGTATGTTGAAGAGAGTGCCTGCGTCTGGCTATGCTCTCGGAGTGTAACTCCCATGATTTAGTTAATCGTTATGAAACGAATAACTGTATGTTGAAGAGAGTGCCTGCGTCTGGCTATGCTCTCGGAGTGGTAACTCCCATGATTTAGTTAATCGTTATGAAACGAATAACTGTATGTAGAAGAGAGTGCCTACGTCTGGCTATGTATGCTCTCGGAGTGTAACTCCCATGATTTAGTTAATCGTTATGAAACGAATAACTGTATGTAGAAGAGAGTGCCTACGGCTGGCTATGTATGCTCTCGGAGTGTAACTCCCATAATTTAGTTAATCGTTATGAAACGAATAACTGTATGTTGAAGAGAGTGCCTGCGTCTGGCTATGCTCTCGGAGTGTAACTCCCATGATTTAGTTAATCGTTATGAAACGAATAACTGTATGTTGAAGAGAGTGCCTGCGTCTGGCTATGCTCTCGGAGTGTAACTCCCATGATTTAGTTAATCGTTATGAAACGAATAACTGTATGTTGAAGAGAGTGCCTGCGTCTGGGCTATGCTCTCGGAGTGTAACTCCCATGATTTAGTTAATCGTTATGAAACGAATAACTGTATGTTGAAGAGAGTGCCTGCGTCTGGCTATGCTCTCGGAGTGTAACTCCCATGATTTAGTTAATCGTTATGAAACGAATAACTGTATGTTGAAGAGAGTGCCTGCCGTCTGGCTATGCTCTCGGAGTGTAACTCCCATGATTTAGTTAATCGTTATGAAACGAATAACTGTATGTTGAAGAGAGTGCCTGCGTCTGGCTATGCTCTCGGAGTGTAACTCCCATGATTTAGTTAATCGTTATGAAACGAATAACTGTATGTAGAAGAGAGTGCCTACGTCTGGCTATGTATGCTCTCGGAGTGTAACTCCCATGATTTAGTTAATCGTTATGAAACGAATAACTGTATGTAGAAGAGAGTGCCTACGTCTGGCTATGTATGCTCTCGGAGTGTAACTCCCATGATTTAGTTAATCGTTATGAAACGAATAACTGTATGTTGAAGAGAGTGCCTGCGTCTGGCTATGCTCTCGGAGTGTAACTCCCATGATTTAGTTAATCGTTATGAAACGAATAACTGTAATGTAGAAGAGAGTGCCTACGTCTGGCTATGTATGCTCTCGGAGTGTAACTCCCATGATTTAGTTAATCGTTATGAAACGAATAACTGTATGTAGAAGAGAGTGCCTACGTCTGGCTATGTATGCTCTCGGAGTGTAACTCCCATGATTAGTTAATCGTTATGAAACGAATAACTGTATGTTGAAGAGAGTGCCTGCGTCTGGCTATGCTCTCGGAGTGTAACTCCCATGATTTAGTTAATCGTTATGAAACGAATAACTGTATGTTGAAGAGAGTGCCTACGTCCTGGCTATGTATGCTCTCGGAGTGTAACTCCATGATTTAGTTAATCGTTATGAAACGAATAACTGTATGTTGAAGAAAGTGCCTACGTCTGGCTATGTATGCTCTCGGAGTGTAACTCCCATGATTTAGTTAATCGTTATGAAAACGAATAACTGTATGTAGAAGAGAGTGCCTACGTCTGGCTATGTATGCTCTCGGAGTGTAACTCCCATGATTTAGTTAATCGTTATGAAACGAATAACTGTATGTTGAAGAGAGTGCCTGCGTCTGGCTATGCTCTCGGAGTGTAACTCCCATGATTTAGTTAATCGTTATGAAACGAATAACTGTATGTAGAAGAGAGTGCCTGCGTCTGGCTATGCTCTCGGAGTGTAACTCCCATGATTTAGTTAATCGTTATGAAACGAATAACTGTATGTTGAAGAGAGTGCCTGCGTCTGGGCTATGCTCTCGGAGTGTAACTCCCATGATTTAGTTAATCGTTATGAAACGAATAACTGTATGTTGAAGAGAGTGCCTGCGTCTGGCTATGCTCTCGGAGTGTAACTCCCATGATTTAGTTAATCGTTATGAACGAATAACTGTATGTTGAAGAGAGTGCCTGCGTCTGGCTATGCTCTCGGAGTGTAACTCCCATGATTTAGTTAATCGTTATGAAACGAATAACTGTATGTAGAAGAGAGTGCCTACGTCTGGCTATGTATGCTCTCGGAGTGTAACTCCCATGATTTAGTTAATCGTTATGAAACGAATAACTGTATGTTGAAGAGAGTGCCTGCGTCTGGCTATGCTCTCGGAGTGTAACTCCCATGATTTAGTTAATCGTTATGAAACGAATAACTGTATGTAGAAGAGAGTGCCTACGTCTGGCTATGTATGCTCTCGGAGTGTAACTCCCATAATTTAGTTAATCGTTATGAAACGAATAACTGTATGTTGAAGAGAGTGCCTGCGTCTGGCTATGCTCTCGGAGTGTAACTCCCATGATTTAGTTAATCGTTATGAACGAATAACTGTATGTTGAAGAGAGTGCCTGCGTCTGGCTATGCTCTCGGAGTGTAACTCCCATGATTTAGTTAATCGTTATGAAACGAATAACTGTATGTTGAAGAGAGTGCCTGCGTCTGGCTATGCTCTCGGAGTGTAACTCCCATGAATTAGTTAATCGTTATGAAACGAATAACTGTATGTAGAAGAGAGTGCCTACGTCTGGCTATGCTCTCGGAGTGTAACTCCCATGATTTAGTTAATCGTTATGAAACGAATAACTGTATGTTGAAGAGAGTGCCTGCGTCTGGCTATGCTCTCGGGGTGTAACTCCCATGATTTAGTTAATCGTTATGAAACGAATAACTGTATGTTGAAGAGAGTGCCTGCGTCTGGCTATGCTCTCGGAGTGTAACTCCCATGATTTAGTTAATCGTATGAAACGAATAACTGTATGTTGAAGAGAGTGCCTGCGTCTGGCTATGCTCTCGGAGTGTAACTCCCATGATTTAGTTAATCGTTATGAAACGAATAACTGTATGTTGAAGAGAGTGCCTGCGTCTGGCTATGCTCTCGAGTGTAACTCCCATGATTTAGTTAATCGTTATGAAACGAATAACTGTATGTTGAAGAGAGTGCCTGCGTCTGGCTATGCTCTCGGAGTGTAACTCCCATGATTTAGTTAATCGTTATGAAACGAATAACTGTATGTAGAAGAGAGTGCCTACGTCTGGCTATGTATGCTCTCGGAGTGTAACTCCCATGATTTAGTTAATCGTTATGAAACGAATAACTGTATGTAGAAGAGAGTGCCTACGTCTGGCTATGTATGCTCTCGGAGTGTAACTCCCATGATTTAGTTAATCGTTATGAAACGAATAACTGTATGTTGAAGAGAGTGCCTGCGTCTGGCTATGCTCTCGGAGTGTAACTCCCATGATTTAGTTAATCGTTATGAAACGAATAACTGTATGTTGAAGAGAGTGCCTACGTCTGGCTATGTATGCTCTCGGAGTGTAACTCCCATGATTTAGTTAATCGTTATGAAACGAATAACTGTATGTTGAAGAGAGTGCCTACGTCTGGCTATGTATGCTCTCGGAGTGTAACTCCCATGATTTAGTTAATCGTTATGAAACGAATAACTGTATGTAGAAGAGAGTGCCTACGTCTGGCTATGTATGCTCTCGGAGTGTAACTCCCATGATTTAGTTAATCGTTATGAAACGAATAACTGTATGTTGAAGAGAGTGCCTGCGTCTGGCTATGCTCTCGGAGTGTAACTCCCATGATTTAGTTAATCGTTATGAAACGAATAACTGTATGTAGAAGAGAGTGCCTGCGTCTGGCTATGCTCTCGGAGTGTAACTCCCATGATTTAGTTAATCGTTATGAAACGAATAACTGTATGTTGAAGAGAGTGCCTGCGTCTGGCTATGCTCTCGGAGTGTAACTCCCATGATTTAGTTAATCGTTATGAAACGAATAACTGTATGTTGAAGAGAGTGCCTGCGTCTGGCTATGCTCTCGGAGTGTAACTCCCATGATTTAGTTAATCGTTATGAAACGAATAACTGTATGTTGAAGAGAGTGCCTGCGTCTGGCTATGCTCTCGGAGTGTAACTCCCATGATTTAGTTAATCGTTATGAAACGAATAACTGTATGTAGAAGAGAGTGCCTACGTCTGGCTATGTATGCTCTCGGAGTGTAACTCCCATGATTTAGTTAATCGTTATGAAACGAATAACTGTATGTAGAAGAGAGTGCCTGCGTCTGGCTATGCTCTCGGAGTGTAACTCCCATGATTTAGTTAATCGTTATGAAACGAATAACTGTATGTAGAAGAGAGTGCCTACGTCTGGCTATGTATGCTCTCGGAGTGTAACTCCCATAATTTAGTTAATCGTTATGAAACGAATAACTGTATGTTGAAGAGAGTGCCTGCGTCTGGCTATGCTCTCGGAGTGTAACTCCCATGATTTAGTTAATCGTTATGAAACGAATAACTGTATGTTGAAGAGAGTGCCTGCGTCTGGCTATGCTCTCGGAGTGTAACTCCCATGATTTAGTTAATCGTTATGAAACGAATAACTGTATGTTGAAGAGAGTGCCTGCGTCTGGCTATGCTCTCGGAGTGTAATTCCCATGATTTAGTTAATCGTTATGAAACGAAAAACTGTATGTAGAAGAGAGTGCCTGCGTCTGGCTATGCTCTCGGAGTGTAACTCCCATGATTTAGTTAATCGTTATGAAACGAATAACTGTATGTTGAAGAGAGTGCCTGTGTCTGGCTATGCTCTCGGAGTGTAACTCCCATGATTTAGTTAATCGTTATGAAACGAATAACTGTATGTTGAAGAGAGTGCCTGCGTCTGGCTATGCTCTCGGAGTGTAACTCCCATGATTTAGTTAATCGTTATGAAACGAATAACTGTATGTAGAAGAGAGTGCCTACGTCTGGCTATGCTCTCGGAGTGTAACTCCCATGATTTAGTTAATCGTTATGAAACGAATAACTGTATGTTGAAGAGAGTGCCTGCGTCTGGCTATGCTCTCGGGGTGTAACTCCCATGATTTAGTTAATCGTTATGAAACGAATAACTGTATGTTGAAGAGAGTGCCTGCGTCTGGCTATGCTCTCGGAGTGTAACTCCCATGATTTAGTTAATCGTTATGAAACGAATAACTGTATGTTGAAGAGAGTGCCTGCGTCTGGCTATGCTCTCGGAGTGTAACTCCCATGATTTAGTTAATCGTTATGAAACGAATAACTGTATGTTGAAGAGAGTGCCTGCGTCTGGCTATGCTCTCGGAGTGTAACTCCCATGATTTAGTTAATCGTTATGAAACGAATAACTGTATGTTGAAGAGAGTGCCTGCGTCTGGCTATGCTCTCGGAGTGTAACTCCCATGATTTAGTTAATCGTTATGAAACGAATAACTGTATGTTGAAGAGAGTGCCTGCGTCTGGCTATGCTCTCGGAGTGTAACTCCCATGATTTAGTTAATCGTTATGAAACGAATAACTGTATGTTGAAGAGAGTGCCTGCGTCTGGCTATGCTCTCGGAGTGTAACTCCCATGATTTAGTTAATCGTTATGAAACGAATAACTGTATGTAGAAGAGAGTGCCTGCGTCTGGCTATGCTCTCGGAGTGTAACTCCCATGATTTAGTTAATCGTTATGAAACGAATAACTGTATGTTGAAGAGAGTGCCTGCGTCTGGCTATGCTCTCGGAGTGTAACTCCCATGATTTAGTTAATCGTTATGAAACGAATAACTGTATGTAGAAAAGAGTGCCTGCGTCTGGCTATGCTCTCGGAGTGTAACTCCCATGATTTAGTTAATCGTTATGAAACGAATAACTGTATGTTGAAGAGAGTGCCTGCGTCTGGCTATGCTCTCGGAGTGTAACTCCCATGATTTAGTTAATCGTTATGAAACGAATAACTGTATGTTGAAGAGAGTGCCTGCGTCTGGCTATGCTCTCGGAGTGTAACTCCCATGATTTAGTTAATCGTTATGAAACGAATAACTGTATGTAGAAGAGAGTGCCTACGTCTGGCTATGTATGCTCTCGGAGTGTAACTCCCATGATTTAGTTAATCGTTATGAAACGAATAACTGTATGTAGAAGAGAGTGCCTACGTCTGGCTATGTATGCTCTCGGGGTGTAACTCCCATGATTTAGTTAATCGTTATGAAACGAATAACTGTATGTTGAAGAGAGTGCCTGCGTCTGGCTATGCTCTCGGAGTGTAACTCCCATGATTTAGTTAATCGTTATGAAACGAATAACTGTATGTTGAAGAGAGTGCCTGCGTCTGGCTATGCTCTCGGAGTGTAACTCCCATGATTTAGTTAATCGTTATGAAACGAATAACTGTATGTTGAAGAGAGTGCCTGCGTCTGGCTATGCTCTCGGAGTGTAACTCCCATGATTTAGTTAATCGTTATGAAACGAATAACTGTATGTTGAAGAGAGTGCCTGCGTCTGGCTATGCTCTCGGAGTGTAACTCCCATGATTTAGTTAATCGTTATGAAACGAATAACTGTATGTTGAAGAGAGTGCCTGCGTCTGGCTATGCTCTCGGAGTGTAACTCCCATGATTTAGTTAATCGTTATGAAACGAATAACTGTATGTAGAAGAGAGTGCCTATGTCTGGCTATGTATGCTCTCGGAGTGTAACTCCCATGATTTAGTTAATCGTTATGAAACGAATAACTGTATGTTGAAGAGAGTGCCTGCGTCTGGCTATGCTCTCGGAGTGTAACTCCCATGATTTAGTTAATCGTTATGAAACGAATAACTGTATGTAGAAGAGAGTGCCTACGTCTGGCTATGTATGCTCTCGGAGTGTAACTCCCATGATTTAGTTAATCGTTATGAAACGAATAACTGTATGTTGAAGAGAGTGCCTGCGTCTGGCTATGCTCTCGGAGTGTAACTCCCATGATTTAGTTAATCGTTATGAAACGAATAACTGTATGTTGAAGAGAGTGCCTGCGTCTGGCTATGTATGCTCTCGGAGTGTAACTCCCATGATTTAGTTAATCGTTATGAAACGAATAACTGTATGTAGAAGAGAGTGCCTACGTCTGGCTATGTATGCTCTCGGGGTGTAACTCCCATGATTTAGTTAATCGTTATGAAACGAATAACTGTATGTTGAAGAGAGTGCCTGCGTCTGGCTATGCTCTCGGAGTGTAACTCCCATGATTTAGTTAATCGTTATGAAACGAATAACTGTATGTTGAAGAGAGTGCCTGCGTCTGGCTATGCTCTCGGAGTGTAACTCCCATGATTTAGTTAATCGTTATGAAACGAATAACTGTATGTTGAAGAGAGTGCCTGCGTCTGGCTATGCTCTCGGAGTGTAACTCCCATGATTTAGTTAATCGTTATGAAACGAATAACTGTATGTTGAAGAGAGTGCCTGCGTCTGGCTATGCTCTCGGAGTGTAACTCCCATGATTTAGTTAATCGTTATGAAACGAATAACTGTATGTAGAAGAGAGTGCCTACGTCTGGCTATGTATGCTCTCGGAGTGTAACTCCCATGATTTAGTTAATCGTTATGAAACGAATAACTGTATGTAGAAGAGAGTGCCTACGTCTGGCTATGTATGCTCTCGGGGTGTAACTCCCATGATTTAGTTAATCGTTATGAAACGAATAACTGTATGTTGAAGAGAGTGCCTGCGTCTGGCTATGCTCTCGGAGTGTAACTCCCATGATTTAGTTAATCGTTATGAAACGAATAACTGTATGTTGAAGAGAGTGCCTGCGTCTGGCTATGCTCTCGGAGTGTAACTCCCATGATTTAGTTAATCGTTATGAAACGAATAACTGTATGTTGAAGAGAGTGCCTGCGTCTGGCTATGCTCTCGGAGTGTAACTCCCATGATTTAGTTAATCGTTATGAAACGAATAACTGTATGTTGAAGAGAGTGCCTGCGTCTGGCTATGCTCTCGGAGTGTAACTCCCATGATTTAGTTAATCGTTATGAAACGAATAACTGTATGTTGAAGAGAGTGCCTGCGTCTGGCTATGCTCTCGGAGTGTAACTCCCATGATTTAGTTAATCGTTATGAAACGAATAACTGTATGTAGAAGAGAGTGCCTACGTCTGGCTATGTATGCTCTCGGAGTGTAACTCCCATGATTTAGTTAATCGTTATGAAACGAATAACTGTATGTTGAAGAGAGTGCCTGCGTCTGGCTATGCTCTCGGAGTGTAACTCCCATGATTTAGTTAATCGTTATGAAACGAATAACTGTATGTAGAAGAGAGTGCCTACGTCTGGCTATGTATGCTCTCGGAGTGTAACTCCCATGATTTAGTTAATCGTTATGAAACGAATAACTGTATGTAGAAGAGAGTGCCTACGTCTGGCTATGTATGCTCTCGGAGTGTAACTCCCATGATTTAGTTAATCGTTATGAAACGAATAACTGTATGTTGAAGAGAGTGCCTGCGTCTGGCTATGCTCTCGGAGTGTAACTCCCATGATTTAGTTAATCGTTATGAAACGAAAAACTGTATGTAGAAGAGAGTGCCTGCGTCTGGCTATGCTCTCGGAGTGTAACTCCCATGATTTAGTTAATCGTTATGAAACGAATAACTGTATGTTGAAGAGAGTGCCTGCGTCTGGCTATGCTCTCGGAGTGTAACTCCCATGATTTAGTTAATCGTTATGAAACGAATAACTGTATGTTGAAGAGAGTGCCTGCGTCTGGCTATGCTCTCGGAGTGTAACTCCCATGATTTAGTTAATCGTTATGAAACGAATAACTGTATGTAGAAGAGAGTGCCTACGTCTGGCTATGCTCTCGGAGTGTAACTCCCATGATTTAGTTAATCATTATGAAACGAATAACTGTATGTTGAAGAGAGTGCCTGCGTCTGGCTATGCTCTCGGAGTGTAACTCCCATGATTTAGTTAATCGTTATGAAACGAATAACTGTATGTTGAAGAGAGTGCCTGCGTCTGGCTATGCTCTCGGAGTGTAACTCCCATGATTTAGTTAATCGTTATGAAACGAATAACTGTATGTTGAAGAGAGTGCCTGCGTCTGGCTATGCTCTCGGAGTGTAACTCCCATGATTTAGTTAATCGTTATGAAACGAATAACTGTATGTTGAAGAGAGTGCCTGCGTCTGGCTATGCTCTCGGAGTGTAACTCCCATGATTTAGTTAATCGTTATGAAACGAATAACTGTATGTTGAAGAGAGTGCCTGCGTCTGGCTATGCTCTCGGAGTGTAACTCCCATGATTTAGTTAATCGTTATGAAACGAATAACTGTATGTAGAAGAGAGTGCCTACGTCTGGCTATGTATGCTCTCGGAGTGTAACTCCCATGATTTAGTTAATCGTTATGAAACGAATAACTGTATGTTGAAGAGAGTGCCTGCGTCTGGCTATGCTCTCGGAGTGTAACTCCCATGATTTAGTTAATCGTTGTGAAACGAATAACTGTATGTTGAAGAGAGTGCCTGCGTCTGGCTATGCTCTCGGAGTGTAACTCCCATGATTTAGTTAATCGTTATGAAACGAATAACTGTATGTTGAAGAGAGTGCCTGCGTCTGGCTATGCTCTCGGAGTGTAACTCCCATGATTTAGTTAATCGTTATGAAACGAATAACTGTATGTTGAAGAGAGTGCCTGCGTCTGGCTATGCTCTCGGAGTGTAACTCCCATGATTTAGTTAATCGTTATGAAACGAATAACTGTATGTAGAAGAGAGTGCCTACGTCTGGCTATGTATGCTCTCGGGGTGTAACTCCCATGATTTAGTTAATCGTTATGAAACGAATAACTGTATGTTGAAGAGAGTGCCTGCGTCTGGCTATGCTCTCGGAGTGTAACTCCCATGATTTAGTTAATCGTTATGAAACGAATACCTGTATGTTGAAGAGAGTGCCTGCGTCTGGCTATGCTCTCGGAGTGTAACTCCCATGATTTAGTTAATCGTTATGAAACGAATAACTGTATGTTGAAGAGAGTGCCTGCGTCTGGCTATGCTCTCGGAGTGTAACTCCCATGATTTAGTTAATCGTTATGAAACGAATAACTGTATGTTGAAGAGAGTGCCTGCGTCTGGCTATGCTCTCGGAGTGTAACTCACATGATTTAGTTAATCGTTATGAAACGAATAACTGTATGTTGAAGAGAGTGCCTGCGTCTGGCTATGCTCTCGGAGTGTAACTCCCATGATTTAGTTAATCGTTATGAAACGAATAACTGTATGTTGAAGAGAGTGCCTGCGTCTGGCTATGCTCTCGGAGTGTAACTCCCATGATTTAGTTAATCGTTATGAAACGAATAACTGTATGTTGAAGAGAGTGCCTGCGTCTGGCTATGCTCTCGGAGTGTAACTCCCATGATTTAGTTAATCGTTATGAAACGAATAACTGTATGTTGAAGAGAGTGCCTGCGTCTGGCTATGCTCTCGGAGTGTAACTCCCATGATTTAGTTAATCGTTATGAAACGAATAACTGTATGTAGAAGAGAGTGCCTACGTCTGGCTATGTATGCTCTCGGAGTGTAACTCCCATGATTTAGTTAATCGTTATGAAACGAATAACTGTATGTTGAAGAGAGTGCCTGCGTCTGGCTATGCTCTCGGAGTGTAACTCCCATGATTTAGTTAATCGTTATGAAACGAATACCTGTATGTTGAAGAGAGTGCCTGCGTCTGGCTATGCTCTCGGAGTGTAACTCCCATGATTTAGTTAATCGTTATGAAACGAATAACTGTATGTTGAAGAGAGTGCCTGCGTCTGGCTATGCTCTCGGAGTGTAACTCCCATGATTTAGTTAATCGTTATGAAACGAATAACTGTATGTTGAAGAGAGTGCCTGCGTCTGGCTATGCTCTCGGAGTGTAACTCACATGATTTAGTTAATCGTTATGAAACGAATAACTGTATGTTGAAGAGAGTGCCTGCGTCTGGCTATGCTCTCGGAGTGTAACTCCCATGATTTAGTTAATCGTTATGAAACGAATAACTGTATGTTGAAGAGATTGCCTGCGTCTGGCTATGCTCTCGGAGTGTAACTCCCATGATTTAGTTAATCGTTATGAAACGAATAACTGTATGTTGAAGAGAGTGCCTGCGTCTGGCTATGCTCTCGGAGTGTAACTCCCATGATTTAGTTAATCGTTATGAAACGAATAACTGTATGTAGAAGAGAGTGCCTACGTCTGGCTATGTATGCTCTCGGAGTGTAACTCCCATGATTTAGTTAATCGTTATGAAACGAATAACTGTATGTTGAAGAGAGTGCCTGCGTCTGGCTATGCTCTCGGAGTGTAACTCCCATGATTTAGTTAATCGTTATGAAACGAATAACTGTATGTAGAAGAGAGTGCCTACGTCTGGCTATGTATGCTCTCGGGGTGTAACTCCCATGATTTAGTTAATCGTTATGAAACGAATAACTGTATGTTGAAGAGAGTGCCTACGTCTGGCTATGTATGCTCTCGGAGTGTAACTCCCATGATTTAGTTAATCGTTATGAAACGAATAACTGTATGTTGAAGAGAGTGCCTGCGTCTGGCTATGCTCTCGGAGTGTAACTCCCATGATTTAGTTAATCGTTATGAAACGAATAACTGTATGTTGAAGAGAGTGCCTGCGTCTGGCTATGCTCTCGGAGTGTAACTCACATGATTTAGTTAATCGTTATGAAACGAATAACTGTATGTTGAAGAGAGTGCCTGCGTCTGGCTATGCTCTCGGAGTGTAACTCCCATGATTTAGTTAATCTTTATGAAACGAATAACTGTATGTTGAAGAGAGTGCCTGCGTCTGGCTATGCTCTCGGAGTGTAACTCCCATGATTTAGTTAATCGTTATGAAACGAATAACTGTATGTTGAAGAGAGTGCCTGCGTCTGGCTATGCTCTCGGAGTGTAACTCCCATGATTTAGTTAATCGTTATGAAACGAATAACTGTATGTAGAAGAGAGTGCCTGCGTCTGGCTATGTATGCTCTCGGAGTGTAACTCCCATGATTTAGTTAATCGTTATGAAACGAATAACTGTATGTTGAAGAGAGTGCCTGCGTCTGGCTATGCTCTCGGAGTGTAACTCCCATGATTTAGTTAATCGTTATGAAACGAATAACTGTATGTAGAAGAGAGTGCCTACGTCTGGCTATGTATGCTCTCGGAGTGTAACTCCCATGATTTAGTTAATCGTTATGAAACGAATAACTGTATGTTGAAGAGAGTGCCTGCGTCTGGCTATGCTCTCGGAGTGTAACTCCCATGATTTAGTTAATCGTTATGAAACGAATAACTGTATGTTGAAGAGAGTGCCTGCGTCTGGCTATGCTCTCGGAGTGTAACTCCCATGATTTAGTTAATCGTTATGAAACGAATAACTGTATGTAGAAGAGAGTGCCTACGTCTGGCTATGTATGCTCTCGGAGTGTAACTCCCATGATTTAGTTAATCGTTATGAAACGAATAACTGTATGTTGAAGAGAGTGCCTGCGTCTGGCTATGCTCTCGGAGTGTAACTCCCATGATTTAGTTAATCGTTATGAAACGAATAACTGTATGTAGAAGAGAGTGCCTACGTCTGGCTATGTATGCTCTCGGAGTGTAACTCCCATGATTTAGTTAATCGTTATGAAACGAATAACTGTATGTTGAAGAGAGTGCCTGCGTCTGGCTATGCTCTCGGAGTGTAACTCCCATGATTTAGTTAATCGTTATGAAACGAATAACTGTATGTTGAAGAGAGTGCCTGCGTCTGGCTATGCTCTCGGAGTGTAACTCCCATGATTTAGTTAATCGTTATGAAACGAATAACTGTATGTTGAAGAGAGTGCCTGCGTCTGGCTATGCTCTCGGAGTGTAACTCCCATGATTTAGTTAATCGTTATGAAACGAATAACTGTATGTTGAAGAGAGTGCCTGCGTCTGGCTATGCTCTCGGAGTGTAACTCCCATGATTTAGTTAATCGTTATGAAACGAATAACTGTATGTAGAAGAGAGTGCCTACGTCTGGCTATGTATGCTCTCGGGGTGTAACTCCCATGATTTAGTTAATCGTTATGAAACGAATAACTGTATGTTGAAGAGAGTGCCTGCGTCTGGCTATGCTCTCGGAGTGTAACTCCCATGATTTAGTTAATCGTTATGAAACGAATAACTGTATGTTGAAGAGAGTGCCTGCGTCTGGCTATGCTCTCGGAGTGTAACTCCCATGATTTAGTTAATCGTTATGAAACGAATAACTGTATGTTGAAGAGAGTGCCTGCGTCTGGCTATGCTCTCGGAGTGTAACTCCCATGATTTAGTTAATCGTTATGAAACGAATAACTGTATGTTGAAGAGAGTGCCTGCGTCTGGCTATGCTCTCGGAGTGTAACTCCCATGATTTAGTTAATCGTTATGAAACGAATAACTGTATGTAGAAGAGAGTGCCTACGTCTGGCTATGTATGCTCTCGGAGTGTAACTCCCATGATTTAGTTAATCGTTATGAAACGAATAACTGTATGTAGAAGAGAGTGCCTACGTCTGGCTATGTATGCTCTCGGGGTGTAACTCCCATGATTTAGTTAATCGTTATGAAACGAATAACTGTATGTTGAAGAGAGTGCCTGCGTCTGGCTATGCTCTCGGAGTGTAACTCCCATGATTTAGTTAATCGTTATGAAACGAATAACTGTATGTTGAAGAGAGTGCCTGCGTCTGGCTATGCTCTCGGAGTGTAACTCCCATGATTTAGTTAATCGTTATGAAACGAATAACTGTATGTTGAAGAGAGTGCCTGCGTCTGGCTATGCTCTCGGAGTGTAACTCCCATGATTTAGTTAATCGTTATGAAACGAATAACTGTATGTTGAAGAGAGTGCCTGCGTCTGGCTATGCTCTCGGAGTGTAACTCCCATGATTTAGTTAATCGTTATGAAACGAATAACTGTATGTTGAAGAGAGTGCCTGCGTCTGGCTATGCTCTCGGAGTGTAACTCCCATGATTTAGTTAATCGTTATGAAACGAATAACTGTATGTAGAAGAGAGTGCCTACGTCTGGCTATGTATGCTCTCGGAGTGTAACTCCCATGATTTAGTTAATCGTTATGAAACGAATAACTGTATGTTGAAGAGAGTGCCTGCGTCTGGCTATGCTCTCGGAGTGTAACTCCCATGATTTAGTTAATCGTTATGAAACGAATAACTGTATGTAGAAGAGAGTGCCTACGTCTGGCTATGTATGCTCTCGGAGTGTAACTCCCATGATTTAGTTAATCGTTATGAAACGAATAACTGTATGTTGAAGAGAGTGCCTGCGTCTGGCTATGCTCTCGGAGTGTAACTCCCATGATTTAGTTAATCGTTATGAAACGAATAACTGTATGTTGAAGAGAGTGCCTGCGTCTGGCTATGCTCTCGGAGTGTAACTCCCATGATTTAGTTAATCGTTATGAAACGAATAACTGTATGTAGAAGAGAGTGCCTACGTCTGGCTATGTATGCTCTCGGGGTGTAACTCCCATGATTTAGTTAATCGTTATGAAACGAATAACTGTATGTTGAAGAGAGTGCCTGCGTCTGGCTATGCTCTCGGAGTGTAACTCCCATGATTTAGTTAATCGTTATGAAACGAATAACTGTATGTTGAAGAGAGTGCCTGCGTCTGGCTATGCTCTCGGAGTGTAACTCCCATGATTTAGTTAATCGTTATGAAACGAATAACTGTATGTTGAAGAGAGTGCCTGCGTCTGGCTATGCTCTCGGAGTGTAACTCCCATGATTTAGTTAATCGTTATGAAACGAATAACTGTATGTTGAAGAGAGTGCCTGCGTCTGGCTATGCTCTCGGAGTGTAACTCCCATGATTTAGTTAATCGTTATGAAACGAATAACTGTATGTAGAAGAGAGTGCCTACGTCTGGCTATGTATGCTCTCGGAGTGTAACTCCCATGATTTAGTTAATCGTTATGAAACGAATAACTGTATGTAGAAGAGAGTGCCTACGTCTGGCTATGTATGCTCTCGGGGTGTAACTCCCATGATTTAGTTAATCGTTATGAAACGAATAACTGTATGTTGAAGAGAGTGCCTGCGTCTGGCTATGCTCTCGGAGTGTAACTCCCATGATTTAGTTAATCGTTATGAAACGAATAACTGTATGTTGAAGAGAGTGCCTGCGTCTGGCTATGCTCTCGGAGTGTAACTCCCATGATTTAGTTAATCGTTATGAAACGAATAACTGTATGTTGAAGAGAGTGCCTGCGTCTGGCTATGCTCTCGGAGTGTAACTCCCATGATTTAGTTAATCGTTATGAAACGAATAACTGTATGTTGAAGAGAGTGCCTGCGTCTGGCTATGCTCTCGGAGTGTAACTCCCATGATTTAGTTAATCGTTATGAAACGAATAACTGTATGTTGAAGAGAGTGCCTGCGTCTGGCTATGCTCTCGGAGTGTAACTCCCATGATTTAGTTAATCGTTATGAAACGAATAACTGTATGTAGAAGAGAGTGCCTACGTCTGGCTATGTATGCTCTCGGAGTGTAACTCCCATGATTTAGTTAATCGTTATGAAACGAATAACTGTATGTTGAAGAGAGTGCCTGCGTCTGGCTATGCTCTCGGAGTGTAACTCCCATGATTTAGTTAATCGTTATGAAACGAATAACTGTATGTAGAAGAGAGTGCCTACGTCTGGCTATGTATGCTCTCGGAGTGTAACTCCCATGATTTAGTTAATCGTTATGAAACGAATAACTGTATGTAGAAGAGAGTGCCTACGTCTGGCTATGTATGCTCTCGGAGTGTAACTCCCATGATTTAGTTAATCGTTATGAAACGAATAACTGTATGTTGAAGAGAGTGCCTGCGTCTGGCTATGCTCTCGGAGTGTAATTCCCATGATTTAGTTAATCGTTATGAAACGAAAAACTGTATGTAGAAGAGAGTGCCTGCGTCTGGCTATGCTCTCGGAGTGTAACTCCCATGATTTAGTTAATCGTTATGAAACGAATAACTGTATGTTGAAGAGAGTGCCTGTGTCTGGCTATGCTCTCGGAGTGTAACTCCCATGATTTAGTTAATCGTTATGAAACGAATAACTGTATGTTGAAGAGAGTGCCTGCGTCTGGCTATGCTCTCGGAGTGTAACTCCCATGATTTAGTTAATCGTTATGAAACGAATAACTGTATGTAGAAGAGAGTGCCTACGTCTGGCTATGCTCTCGGAGTGTAACTCCCATGATTTAGTTAATCGTTATGAAACGAATAACTGTATGTTGAAGAGAGTGCCTGCGTCTGGCTATGCTCTCGGAGTGTAACTCCCATGATTTAGTTAATCGTTATGAAACGAATAACTGTATGTTGAAGAGAGTGCCTGCGTCTGGCTATGCTCTCGGAGTGTAACTCCCATGATTTAGTTAATCGTTATGAAACGAATAACTGTATGTTGAAGAGAGTGCCTGCGTCTGGCTATGCTCTCGGAGTGTAACTCCCATGATTTAGTTAATCGTTATGAAACGAATAACTGTATGTTGAAGAGAGTGCCTGCGTCTGGCTATGCTCTCGGAGTGTAACTCCCATGATTTAGTTAATCGTTATGAAACGAATAACTGTATGTTGAAGAGAGTGCCTGCGTCTGGCTATGCTCTCGGAGTGTAACTCCCATGATTTAGTTAATCGTTATGAAACGAATAACTGTATGTAGAAGAGAGTGCCTACGTCTGGCTATGTATGCTCTCGGGGGGTAACTCCCATGATTTAGTTAATCGTTATGAAACGAATAACTGTATGTTGAAGAGAGTGCCTGCGTCTGGCTATGCTCTCGGAGTGTTACTCCCATGATTTAGTTAATCGTTATGAAACGAATAACTGTATGTAGAAGAGAGTGCCTACGTCTGGCTATGTATGCTCTCGGAGTGTAACTCCCATGATTTAGTTAATCGTTATGAAACGAATAACTGTATGTAGAAGAGAGTGCCTGCGTCTGGCTATGCTCTCGGAGTGTAACTCCCATGATTTAGTTAATCGTTATGAAACGAATAACTGTATGTAGAAGAGAGTGCCTACGTCTGGCTATGTATGCTCTCGGAGTGTAACTCCCATGATTTAGTTAATCGTTATGAAACGAATAACTGTATGTTGAAGAGAGTGCCTGCGTCTGGCTATGCTCTCGGAGTGTAACTCCCATGATTTAGTTAATCGTTTTGAAACGAATAACTGTATGTTGAAGAGAGTGCCTGCGTTTGGCTATGCTCTCGGAGTGTAACTCCCATGATTTAGTTAATCGTTATGAAACGAATAACTGTATGTAGAAGAGAGTGCCTGCGTCTGGCTATGCTCTCGGAGTGTAACTCCCATGATTTAGTTAATCGTTATGAAACGAATAACTGTATGTTGAAGAGAGTGCCTGCGTCTGGCTATGCTCTCGGAGTGTAACTCCCATGATTTAGTTAATCGTTATGAAACGAATAACTGTATGTTGAAGAGAGTGCCTGCGTCTGGCTATGCTCTCGGAGTGTAACTCCCATGATTTAGTTAATCGTTATGAAACGAATAACTGTATGTTGAAGAGAGTGCCTGCGTCTGGCTATGCTCTCGGAGTGTAACTCCCATGATTTAGTTAATCGTTATGAAACGAATAACTGTATGTAGAAGAGAGTGCCTACGTCTGGCTATGTATGCTCTCGGAGTGTAACTCCCATGATTTAGTTAATCGTTATGAAACGAATAACTGTATGTTGAAGAGAGTGCCTGCGTCTGGCTATGCTCTCGGAGTGTAACTCCCATGATTTAGTTAATCGTTATGAAACGAATAACTGTATGTTGAAGAGAGTGCCTGCGTCTGGCTATGCTCTCGGAGTGTAACTCCCATGATTTAGTTAATCGTTATGAAACGAATAACTGTATGTAGAAGAGAGTGCCTGCGTCTGGCTATGCTCTCGGAGTGTAACTCCCATGATTTAGTTAATCGTTATGAAACGAATAACTGTATGTTGAAGAGAGTGCCTGCGTCTGGCTATGCTCTCGGAGTGTAACTCCCATGATTTAGTTAATCGTTATGAAACGAATAACTGTATGTTGAAGAGAGTGCCTGCGTCTGGCTATGCTCTCGGAGTGTAACTCCCATGATTTAGTTAATCGTTATGAAACGAATAACTGTATGTTGAAGAGAGTGCCTGCGTCTGGCTATGCTCTCGGAGTGTAACTCCCATGATTTAGTTAATCGTTATGAAACGAATAACTGTATGTTGAAGAGAGTGCCTGCGTCTGGCTATGCTCTCGGAGTGTAACTCCCATGATTTAGTTAATCGTTATGAAACGAATAACTGTATGTAGAAGAGAGTGCCTGCGTCTGGCTATGCTCTCGGAGTGTAACTCCCATGATTTAGTTAATCGTTATGAAACGAATAACTGTATGTTGAAGAGAGTGCCTGCGTCTGGCTATGCTCTCGGAGTGTAACTCCCATGATTTAGTTAATCGTTATGAAACGAATAACTGTATGTTGAAGAGAGTGCCTGCGTCTGGCTATGCTCTCGGAGTGTAACTCCCATGATTTAGTTAATCGTTATGAAACGAATAACTGTATGTTGAAGAGAGTGCCTGCGTCTGGCTATGCTCTCGGAGTGTAACTCCCATGATTTAGTTAATCGTTATGAAACGAATAACTGTATGTAGAAGAGAGTGCCTGCGTCTGGCTATGCTCTCGGAATGTAACTCCCATGATTTAGTTAATCGTTATGAAACGAATAACTGTATGTTGAAGAGAGTGCCTGCGTCTGGCTATGCTCTCGGAGTGTAACTCCCATGATTTAGTTAATCGTTATGAAACGAATAACTGTATGTTGAAGAGAGTGCCTGCGTCTGGCTATGCTCTCGGAGTGTAACTCCCATGATTTAGTTAATCGTTATGAAACGAATAACTGTATGTAGAAGAGAGTGCCTGCGTCTGGCTATGCTCTCGGAGTGTAACTCCCATGATTTAGTTAATCGTTATGAAACGAATAACTGTATGTTGAAGAGAGTGCCTGCGTCTGGCTATGCTCTCGGAGTGTAACTCCCATGATTTAGTTAATCGTTATGAAACGAATAACTGTATGTTGAAGAGAGTGCCTGCGTCTGGCTATGCTCTCGGAGTGTAACTCACATGATTTAGTTAATCGTTATGAAACGAATAACTGTATGTTGAAGAGAGTGCCTGCGTCTGCCTATGCTCTCGGAGTGTAACTCCCATGATTTAGTTAATCGTTATGAAACGAATAACTGTATGTTGAAGAGAGTGCCTGCGTCTGGCTATGCTCTCGGAGTGTAACTCCCATGATTTAGTTAATCGTTATGAAACGAATAACTGTATGTTGAAGAGAGTGCCTGCGTCTGGCTATGCTCTCGGAGTGTAACTCCCATGATTTAGTTAATCGTTATGAAACGAATAACTGTATGTAGAAGAGAGTGCCTACGTCTGGCTATGTATGCTCTCGGAGTGTAACTCCCATGATTTAGTTAATCGTTATGAAACGAATAACTGTATGTTGAAGAGAGTGCCTGCGTCTGGCTATGCTCTCGGAGTGTAACTCCCATGATTTAGTTAATCGTTATGAAACGAATAACTGTATGTAGAAGAGAGTGCCTACGTCTGGCTATGTATGCTCTCGGAGTGTAACTCACATGATTTAGTTAATCGTTATGAAACGAATAACTGTATGTTGAAGAGAGTGCCTGCGTCTGGCTATGCTCTCGGAGTGTAACTCCCATGATTTAGTTAATCTTTATGAAACGAATAACTGTATGTTGAAGAGAGTGCCTGCGTCTGGCTATGCTCTCGGAGTGTAACTCCCATGATTTAGTTAATCGTTATGAAACGAATAACTGTATGTTGAAGAGAGTGCCTGCGTCTGGCTATGCTCTCGGAGTGTAACTCCCATGATTTAGTTAATCGTTATGAAACGAATAACTGTATGTTGAAGAGAGTGCCTGCGTCTGGCTATGCTCTCGGAGTGTAACTCCCATGATTTAGTTAATCGTTATGAAACGAATAACTGTATGTTGAAGAGAGTGCCTGCGTCTGGCTATGCTCTCGGAGTGTAACTCACATGATTTAGTTAATCGTTATGAAACGAATAACTGTATGTTGAAGAGAGTGCCTGCGTCTGGCTATGCTCTCGGAGTGTAACTCCCATGATTTAGTTAATCTTTATGAAACGAATAACTGTATGTTGAAGAGAGTGCCTGCGTCTGGCTATGCTCTCGGAGTGTAACTCCCATGATTTAGTTAATCGTTATGAAACGAATAACTGTATGTTGAAGAGAGTGCCTGCGTCTGGCTATGTATGCTCTCGGAGTGTAACTCCCATGATTTAGTTAATCGTTATGAAACGAATAACTGTATGTAGAAGAGAGTGCCTACGTCTGGCTATGTATGCTCTCGGAGTGTAACTCCCATGATTTAGTTAATCGTTATGAAACGAATAACTGTATGTTGAAGAGAGTGCCTACGTCTGGCTATGCTCTCGGAGTGTAACTCCCATGATTTAGTTAATCGTTATGAAACGAATAACTGTATGTAGAAGAGAGTGCCTACGTCTGGCTATGTATGCTCTCGGAGTGTAACTCCCATGATTTAGTTAATCGTTATGAAACGAATAACTGTATGTTGAAGAGAGTGCCTGCGTCTGGCTATGCTCTCGGAGTGTAACTCCCATGATTTAGTTAATCGTTATGAAACGAATAACTGTATGTAGAAGAGAGTGCCTACGTCTGGCTATGTATGCTCTCGGGGTGTAACTCCCATGATTTAGTTAATCGTTATGAAACGAATAACTGTATGTTGAAGAGAGTGCCTACGTCTGGCTATGTATGCTCTCGGGGTGTAACTCCCATGATTTAGTTAATCGTTATGAAACGAATAACTGTATGTTGAAGAGAGTGCCTGCGTCTGGCTATGCTCTCGGAGTGTAACTCCCATGATTTAGTTAATCGTTATGAAACGAATAACTGTATGTTGAAGAGAGTGCCTGCGTCTGGCTATGCTCTCGGAGTGTAACTCCCATGATTTAGTTAATCGTTATGAAACGAATAACTGTATGTTGAAGAGAGTGCCTGCGTCTGGCTATGCTCTCGGAGTGTGGCTCACATGATTTAGTTAATCGTTATGAAACGAATAACTGTATGTTGAAGAGAGTGCCTGCGTCTGGCTATGCTCTCGGAGTGTAACTCCCATGCTTTAGTTAATCTTTATGAAACGAATAACTGTATGTTGAAGAGAGTGCCTGCGTCTGGCTATGCTCTCGGAGTGTAACTCCCATGATTTAGTTAATCGTTATGAAACGAATAACTGTATGTTGAAGAGAGTGCCTGCGTCTGGCTATGCTCTCGGAGTGTAACTCCCATGATTTAGTTAATCGTTATGAAACGAATAACTGTATGTAGAAGAGAGTGCCTACGTCTGGCTATGTATGCTCTCGGAGTGTAACTCCCATGATTTAGTTAATCGTTATGAAACGAATAACTGTATGTTGAAGAGAGTGCCTGCGTCTGGCTATGCTCTCGGAGTGTAACTCCCATGATTTAGTTAATCGTTATGAAACGAATAACTGTATGTAGAAGAGAGTGCCTACGTCTGGCTATGTATGCTCTCGGAGTGTAACTCCCATGATTTAGTTAATCGTTATGAAACGAATAACTGTATGTTGAAGAGAGTGCCTGCGTCTGGCTATGCTCTCGGAGTGTAACTCCCATGATTTAGTTAATCGTTATGAAACGAATAACTGTATGTTGAAGAGAGTGCCTGCGTCTGGCTATGCTCTCGGAGTGTAACTCCCATGATTTAGTTAATCGTTATGAAACGAATAACTGTATGTAGAAGAGAGTGCCTACGTCTGGCTATGTATGCTCTCGGAGTGTAACTCCCATGATTTAGTTAATCGTTATGAAACGAATAACTGTATGTTGAAGAGAGTGCCTGCGTCTGGCTATGCTCTCGGAGTGTAACTCCCATGATTTAGTTAATCGTTATGAAACGAATAACTGTATGTAGAAGAGAGTGCCTACGTCTGGCTATGTATGCTCTCGGAGTGTAACTCCCATGATTTAGTTAATCGTTATGAAACGAATAACTGTATGTTGAAGAGAGTGCCTGCGTCTGGCTATGCTCTCGGAGTGTAACTCCCATGATTTAGTTAATCGTTTTGAAACGAATAACTGTATGTTGAAGAGAGTGCCTGCGTTTGGCTATGCTCTCGGAGTGTAACTCCCATGATTTAGTTAATCGTTATGAAACGAATAACTGTATGTAGAAGAGAGTGCCTGCGTCTGGCTATGCTCTCGGAGTGTAACTCCCATGATTTAGTTAATCGTTATGAAACGAATAACTGTATGTTGAAGAGAGTGCCTGCGTCTGGCTATGCTCTCGGAGTGTAACTCCCATGATTTAGTTAATCGTTATGAAACGAATAACTGTATGTTGAAGAGAGTGCCTGCGTCTGGCTATGCTCTCGGAGTGTAACTCCCATGATTTAGTTAATCGTTATGAAACGAATAACTGTATGTTGAAGAGAGTGCCTGCGTCTGGCTATGCTCTCGGAGTGTAACTCCCATGATTTAGTTAATCGTTATGAAACGAATAACTGTATGTAGAAGAGAGTGCCTACGTCTGGCTATGTATGCTCTCGGAGTGTAACTCCCATGATTTAGTTAATCGTTATGAAACGAATAACTGTATGTTGAAGAGAGTGCCTGCGTCTGGCTATGCTCTCGGAGTGTAACTCCCATGATTTAGTTAATCGTTATGAAACGAATAACTGTATGTTGAAGAGAGTGCCTGCGTCTGGCTATGCTCTCGGAGTGTAACTCCCATGATTTAGTTAATCGTTATGAAACGAATAACTGTATGTAGAAGAGAGTGCCTGCGTCTGGCTATGCTCTCGGAGTGTAACTCCCATGATTTAGTTAATCGTTATGAAACGAATAACTGTATGTTGAAGAGAGTGCCTGCGTCTGGCTATGCTCTCGGAGTGTAACTCCCATGATTTAGTTAATCGTTATGAAACGAATAACTGTATGTTGAAGAGAGTGCCTGCGTCTGGCTATGCTCTCGGAGTGTAACTCCCATGATTTAGTTAATCGTTATGAAACGAATAACTGTATGTTGAAGAGAGTGCCTGCGTCTGGCTATGCTCTCGGAGTGTAACTCCCATGATTTAGTTAATCGTTATGAAACGAATAACTGTATGTTGAAGAGAGTGCCTGCGTCTGGCTATGCTCTCGGAGTGTAACTCCCATGATTTAGTTAATCGTTATGAAACGAATAACTGTATGTAGAAGAGAGTGCCTGCGTCTGGCTATGCTCTCGGAGTGTAACTCCCATGATTTAGTTAATCGTTATGAAACGAATAACTGTATGTTGAAGAGAGTGCCTGCGTCTGGCTATGCTCTCGGAGTGTAACTCCCATGATTTAGTTAATCGTTATGAAACGAATAACTGTATGTTGAAGAGAGTGCCTGCGTCTGGCTATGCTCTCGGAGTGTAACTCCCATGATTTAGTTAATCGTTATGAAACGAATAACTGTATGTTGAAGAGAGTGCCTGCGTCTGGCTATGCTCTCGGAGTGTAACTCCCATGATTTAGTTAATCGTTATGAAACGAATAACTGTATGTAGAAGAGAGTGCCTGCGTCTGGCTATGCTCTCGGAATGTAACTCCCATGATTTAGTTAATCGTTATGAAACGAATAACTGTATGTTGAAGAGAGTGCCTGCGTCTGGCTATGCTCTCGGAGTGTAACTCCCATGATTTAGTTAATCGTTATGAAACGAATAACTGTATGTTGAAGAGAGTGCCTGCGTCTGGCTATGCTCTCGGAGTGTAACTCCCATGATTTAGTTAATCGTTATGAAACGAATAACTGTATGTAGAAGAGAGTGCCTGCGTCTGGCTATGCTCTCGGAGTGTAACTCCCATGATTTAGTTAATCGTTATGAAACGAATAACTGTATGTAGAAGAGAGTGCCTGCGTCTGGCTATGTATGCTCTCGGAGTGTAACTCCCATGATTTAGTTAATCGTTATGAAACGAATAACTGTATGTTGAAGAGAGTGCCTGCGTCTGGCTATGCTCTCGGAGTGTAACTCCCATGATTTAGTTAATCGTTATGAAACGAATAACTGTATGTTGAAGAGAGTGCCTGCGTCTGGCTATGCTCTCGGAGTGTAACTCCCATGATTTAGTTAATCGTTATGAAACGAATAACTGTATGTAGAAGAGAGTGCCTACGTCTGGCTATGTATGCTCTCGGAGTGTAACTCCCATGATTTAGTTAATCGTTATGAAACGAATAACTGTATGTTGAAGAGAGTGCCTGCGTCTGGCTATGCTCTCGGAGTGTAACTCCCATGATTTAGTTAATCGTTATGAAACGAATAACTGTATGTTGAAGAGAGTGCCTGCGTCTGGCTATGCTCTCGGAGTGTAACTCCCATGATTTAGTTAATCGTTATGAAACGAATAACTGTATGTAGAAGAGAGTGCCTGCGTCTGGCTATGCTCTCGGAGTGTAACTCCCATGATTTAGTTAATCGTTATGAAACGAATAACTGTATGTTGAAGAGAGTGCCTGCGTCTGGCTATGCTCTCGGAGTGTAACTCCCATGATTTAGTTAATCGTTATGAAACGAATAACTGTATGTTGAAGAGAGTGCCTGCGTCTGGCTATGCTCTCGGAGTGTAACTCCCATGATTTAGTTAATCGTTATGAAACGAATAACTGTATGTTGAAGAGAGTGCCTGCGTCTGGCTATGCTCTCGGAGTGTAACTCCCATGATTTAGTTAATCGTTATGAAACGAATAACTGTATGTTGAAGAGAGTGCCTGCGTCTGGCTATGCTCTCGGAGTGTAACTCCCATGATTTAGTTAATCGTTATGAAACGAATAACTGTATGTAGAAGAGAGTGCCTGCGTCTGGCTATGCTCTCGGAGTGTAACTCCCATGATTTAGTTAATCATTATGAAACGAATAACTGTATGTTGAAGAGAGTGCCTGCGTCTGGCTATGCTCTCGGAGTGTAACTCCCATGATTTAGTTAATCGTTATGAAACGAATAACTGTATGTTGAAGAGAGTGCCTGCGTCTGGCTATGCTCTCGGAGTGTAACTCCCATGATTTAGTTAATCGTTATGAAACGAATAACTGTATGTTGAAGAGAGTGCCTGCGTCTGGCTATGCTCTCGGAGTGTAACTCCCATGATTTAGTTAATCGTTATGAAACGAATAACTGTATGTAGAAGAGAGTGCCTGCGTCTGGCTATGCTCTCGGAATGTAACTCCCATGATTTAGTTAATCGTTATGAAACGAATAACTGTATGTTGAAGAGAGTGCCTGCGTCTGGCTATGCTCTCGGAGTGTAACTCCCATGATTTAGTTAATCGTTATGAAACGATTAACTGTATGTTGAAGAGAGTGCCTGCGTCTGGCTATGCTCTCGGAGTGTAACTCCCATGATTTAGTTAATCGTTATGAAACGAATAACTGTATGTAGAAGAGAGTGCCTGCGTCTGGCTATGTATGCTCTCGGAGTGTAACTCCCATGATTTAGTTAATCGTTATGAAACGAATAACTGTATGTTGAAGAGAGTGCCTGCGTCTGGCTATGCTCTCGGAGTGTAACTCCCATGATTTAGTTAATCGTTATGAAACGAATAACTGTATGTAGAAGAGAGTGCCTGCGTCTGGCTATGCTCTCGGAGTGTAACTCCCATGATTTAGTTAATCTTTATGAAACGAATAACTGTATGTTGAAGAGAGTGCCTGCGTCTGGCTATGCTCTCGGAGTGTAACTCCCATGATTTAGTTAATCGTTATGAAACGAATAACTGTATGTTGAAGAGAGTGCCTGCGTCTGGCTATGCTCTCGGAGTGTAACTCCCATGATTTAGTTAATCGTTATGAAACGAATAACTGTATGTTGAAGAGAGTGCCTGCGTCTGGCTATGCTCTCGGAGTGTAACTCCCATGATTTAGTTAATCGTTATGAAACGAATAACTGTATGTAGAAGAGAGTGCCTACGTCTGGCTACGTATGCTCTCGGAGTGTAACTCCCATGATTTAGTTAATCGTTATGAAACGAATAACTGTATGTTGAAGAGAGTGCCTGCGTCTGGCTATGCTCTCGGAGTGTAACTCCCATGATTTAGTTAATCGTTATGAAACGAATAACTGTATGTAGAAGAGAGTGCCTACGTCTGGCTATGTATGCTCTCGGAGTGTAACTCCCATGATTTAGTTAATCGTTATGAAACGAATAACTGTATGTTGAAGAGAGTGCCTGCGTCTGGCTATGCTCTCGGAGTGTAACTCCCATGATTTAGTTAATCGTTATGAAACGAATAACTGTATGTTGAAGAGAGTGCCTGCGTCTGGCTATGCTCTCGGAGTGTAACTCCCATGATTTAGTTAATCGTTATGAAACGAATAACTGTATGTTGAAGAGAGTGCCTGCGTCTGGCTATGCTCTCGGAGTGTAACTCCCATGATTTAGTTAATCGTTATGAAACGAATAACTGTATGTTGAAGAGAGTGCCTGCGTCTGGCTATGCTCTCGGAGTGTAACTCACATGATTTAGTTAATCGTTATGAAACGAATAACTGTATGTTGAAGAGAGTGCCTGCGTCTGGCTATGCTCTCGGAGTGTAACTCCCATGATTTAGTTAATCTTTATGAAACGAATAACTGTATGTTGAAGAGAGTGCCTGCGTCTGGCTATGCTCTCGGAGTGTAACTCCCATGATTTAGTTAATCGTTATGAAACGAATAACTGTATGTAGAAGAGAGTGCCTACGTCTGGCTATGTATGCTCTCGGAGTGTAACTCCCATGATTTAGTTAATCGTTATGAAACGAATAACTGTATGTTGAAGAGAGTGCCTGCGTCTGGCTATGCTCTCGGAGTGTAACTCCCATGATTTAGTTAATCGTTATGAAACGAATAACTGTATGTAGAAGAGAGTGCCTACGTCTGGCTATGTATGCTCTCGGAGTGTAACTCCCATGATTTAGTTAATCGTTATGAAACGAATAACTGTATGTTGAAGAGAGTGCCTGCGTCTGGCTATGCTCTCGGAGTGTAACTCCCATGATTTAGTTAATCGTTATGAAACGAATAACTGTATGTTGAAGAGAGTGCCTGCGTCTGGCTATGCTCTCGGAGTGTAACTCCCATGATTTAGTTAATCGTTATGAAACGAATAACTGTATGTAGAAGAGAGTGCCTACGTCTGGCTATGTATGCTCTCGGAGTGTAACTCCCATGATTTAGTTAATCGTTATGAAACGAATAACTGTATGTTGAAGAGAGTGCCTGCGTCTGGCTATGCTCTCGGAGTGTAACTCCCATGATTTAGTTAATCGTTATGAAACGAATAACTGTATGTAGAAGAGAGTGCCTACGTCTGGCTATGTATGCTCTCGGAGTGTAACTCCCATGATTTAGTTAATCGTTATGAAACGAATAACTGTATGTTGAAGAGAGTGCCTGCGTCTGGCTATGCTCTCGGAGTGTAACTCCCATGATTTAGTTAATCGTTTTGAAACGAATAACTGTATGTTGAAGAGAGTGCCTGCGTTTGGCTATGCTCTCGGAGTGTAACTCCCATGATTTAGTTAATCGTTATGAAACGAATAACTGTATGTAGAAGAGAGTGCCTGCGTCTGGCTATGCTCTCGGAGTGTAACTCCCATGATTTAGTTAATCGTTATGAAACGAATAACTGTATGTTGAAGAGAGTGCCTGCGTCTGGCTATGCTCTCGGAGTGTAACTCCCATGATTTAGTTAATCGTTATGAAACGAATAACTGTATGTTGAAGAGAGTGCCTGCGTCTGGCTATGCTCTCGGAGTGTAACTCCCATGATTTAGTTAATCGTTATGAAACGAATAACTGTATGTTGAAGAGAGTGCCTGCGTCTGGCTATGCTCTCGGAGTGTAACTCCCATGATTTAGTTAATCGTTATGAAACGAATAACTGTATGTAGAAGAGAGTGCCTACGTCTGGCTATGTATGCTCTCGGAGTGTAACTCCCATGATTTAGTTAATCGTTATGAAACGAATAACTGTATGTTGAAGAGAGTGCCTACGTCTGGCTATGTATGCTCTCGGAGTGTAACTCCCATGATTTAGTTAATCGTTATGAAACGAATAACTGTATGTAGAAGAGAGTGCCTACGTCTGGCTATGTATGCTCTCGGAGTGTAACTCCCATGATTTAGTTAATCGTTATGAAACGAATAACTGTATGTTGAAGAGAGTGCCTGCGTCTGGCTATGCTCTCGGAGTGTAATTCCCATGATTTAGTTAATCGTTATGAAACGAAAAACTGTATGTAGAAGAGAGTGCCTGCGTCTGGCTATGCTCTCGGAGTGTAACTCCCATGATTTAGTTAATCGTTATGAAACGAATAACTGTATGTTGAAGAGAGTGCCTGTGTCTGGCTATGCTCTCGGAGTGTAACTCCCATGATTTAGTTAATCGTTATGAAACGAATAACTGTATGTTGAAGAGAGTGCCTGCGTCTGGCTATGCTCTCGGAGTGTAACTCCCATGATTTAGTTAATCGTTATGAAACGAATAACTGTATGTAGAAGAGAGTGCCTACGTCTGGCTATGCTCTCGGAGTGTAACTCCCATGATTTAGTTAATCGTTATGAAACGAATAACTGTATGTTGAAGAGAGTGCCTGCGTCTGGCTATGCTCTCGGAGTGTAACTCCCATGATTTAGTTAATCGTTATGAAACGAATAACTGTATGTTGAAGAGAGTGCCTGCGTCTGGCTATGCTCTCGGAGTGTAACTCCCATGATTTAGTTAATCGTTATGAAACGAATAACTGTATGTTGAAGAGAGTGCCTGCGTCTGGCTATGCTCTCGGAGTGTAACTCCCATGATTTAGTTAATCGTTATGAAACGAATAACTGTATGTTGAAGAGAGTGCCTGCGTCTGGCTATGCTCTCGGAGTGTAACTCCCATGATTTAGTTAATCGTTATGAAACGAATAACTGTATGTTGAAGAGAGTGCCTGCGTCTGGCTATGCTCTCGGAGTGTAACTCCCATGATTTAGTTAATCGTTATGAAACGAATAACTGTATGTAGAAGAGAGTGCCTACGTCTGGCTATGTATGCTCTCGGGGTGTAACTCCCATGATTTAGTTAATCGTTATGAAACGAATAACTGTATGTTGAAGAGAGTGCCTGCGTCTGGCTATGCTCTCGGAGTGTAACTCCCATGATTTAGTTAATCGTTGTGAAACGAATAACTGTATGTTGAAGAGAGTGCCTGCGTCTGGCTATGCTCTCGGAGTGTAACTCCCATGATTTAGTTAATCGTTATGAAACGAATAACTGTATGTTGAAGAGAGTGCCTGCGTCTGGCTATGCTCTCGGAGTGTAACTCCCATGATTTAGTTAATCGTTATGAAACGAATAACTGTATGTTGAAGAGAGTGCCTGCGTCTGGCTATGCTCTCGGAGTGTAACTCCCATGATTTACTTAATCGTTATGAAACGAATAACTGTATGTAGAAGAGAGTGCCTACGTCTGGCTATGTATGCTCTCGGAGTGTAACTCCCATGATTTAGTTAATCGTTATGAAACGAATAACTGTATGTAGAAGAGAGTGCCTACGTCTGGCTATGTATGCTCTCGGAGTGTAACTCCCATGATTTAGTTAATCGTTATGAAACGAATAACTGTATGTTGAAGAGAGTGCCTGCGTCTGGCTATGCTCTCGGAGTGTAACTCCCATGATTTAGTTAATCGTTATGAAACGAATAACTGTATGTTGAAGAGAGTGCCTGCGTCTGGCTATGCTCTCGGAGTGTAACTCCCATGATTTAGTTAATCGTTATGAAACGAATAACTGTATGTTGAAGAGAGTGCCTGCGTCTGGCTATGCTCTCGGAGTGTAACTCACATGATTTAGTTAATCGTTATGAAACGAATAACTGTATGTTGAAGAGAGTGCCTGCGTCTGCCTATGCTCTCGGAGTGTAACTCCCATGATTTAGTTAATCGTTATGAAACGAATAACTGTATGTTGAAGAGAGTGCCTGCGTCTGGCTATGCTCTCGGAGTGTAACTCCCATGATTTAGTTAATCGTTATGAAACGAATAACTGTATGTTGAAGAGAGTGCCTGCGTCTGGCTATGCTCTCGGAGTGTAACTCCCATGATTTAGTTAATCGTTATGAAACGAATAACTGTATGTAGAAGAGAGTGCCTACGTCTGGCTATGTATGCTCTCGGAGTGTAACTCCCATGATTTAGTTAATCGTTATGAAACGAATAACTGTATGTTGAAGAGAGTGCCTGCGTCTGGCTATGCTCTCGGAGTGTAACTCACATGATTTAGTTAATCGTTATGAAACGAATAACTGTATGTTGAAGAGAGTGCCTGCGTCTGGCTATGCTCTCGGAGTGTAACTCCCATGATTTAGTTAATCGTTATGAAACGAATAACTGTATGTTGAAGAGAGTGCCTGCGTCTGGCTATGCTCTCGGAGTGTAACTCCCATGATTTAGTTAATCGTTATGAAACGAATAACTGTATGTTGAAGAGAGTGCCTGCGTCTGGCTATGCTCTCGGAGTGTAACTCCCATGATTTAGTTAATCGTTATGAAACGAATAACTGTATGTTGAAGAGAGTGCCTGCGTCTGGCTATGCTCTCGGAGTGTAACTCCCATGATTTAGTTAATCGTTATGAAACGAATAACTGTATGTAGAAGAGAGTGCCTGCGTCTGGCTATGCTCTCGGAGTGTAACTCACATGATTTAGTTAATCGTTATGAAACGAATAACTGTATGTTGAAGAGAGTGCCTGCGTCTGGCTATGCTCTCGGAGTGTAACTCCCATGATTTAGTTAATCTTTATGAAACGAATAACTGTATGTTGAAGAGAGTGCCTGCGTCTGGCTATGCTCTCGGAGTGTAACTCCCATGATTTAGTTAATCGTTATGAAACGAATAACTGTATGTTGAAGAGAGTGCCTGCGTCTGGCTATGTATGCTCTCGGAGTGTAACTCCCATGATTTAGTTAATCGTTATGAAACGAATAACTGTATGTAGAAGAGAGTGCCTACGTCTGGCTATGTATGCTCTCGGAGTGTAACTCCCATGATTTAGTTAATCGTTATGAAACGAATAACTGTATGTTGAAGAGAGTGCCTGCGTCTGGCTATGCTCTCGGAGTGTAACTCCCATGATTTAGTTAATCGTTATGAAACGAATAACTGTATGTAGAAGAGAGTGCCTACGTCTGGCTATGTATGCTCTCGGAGTGTAACTCCCATGATTTAGTTAATCGTTATGAAACGAATAACTGTATGTTGAAGAGAGTGCCTGCGTCTGGCTATGCTCTCGGAGTGTAACTCCCATGATTTAGTTAATCGTTATGAAACGAATAACTGTATGTAGAAGAGAGTGCCTACGTCTGGCTATGTATGCTCTCGGGGTGTAACTCCCATGATTTAGTTAATCGTTATGAAACGAATAACTGTATGTTGAAGAGAGTGCCTACGTCTGGCTATGTATGCTCTCGGGGTGTAACTCCCATGATTTAGTTAATCGTTATGAAACGAATAACTGTATGTTGAAGAGAGTGCCTGCGTCTGGCTATGCTCTCGGAGTGTAACTCCCATGATTTAGTTAATCGTTATGAAACGAATAACTGTATGTTGAAGAGAGTGCCTGCGTCTGGCTATGCTCTCGGAGTGTAACTCCCATGATTTAGTTAATCGTTATGAAACGAATAACTGTATGTTGAAGAGAGTGCCTGCGTCTGGCTATGCTCTCGGAGTGTAACTCACATGATTTAGTTAATCGTTATGAAACGAATAACTGTATGTTGAAGAGAGTGCCTGCGTCTGGCTATGCTCTCGGAGTGTAACTCCCATGATTTAGTTAATCTTTATGAAACGAATAACTGTATGTTGAAGAGAGTGCCTGCGTCTGGCTATGCTCTCGGAGTGTAACTCCCATGATTTAGTTAATCGTTATGAAACGAATAACTGTATGTTGAAGAGAGTGCCTGCGTCTGGCTATGCTCTCGGAGTGTAACTCCCATGATTTAGTTAATCGTTATGAAACGAATAACTGTATGTAGAAGAGAGTGCCTACGTCTGGCTATGTATGCTCTCGGAGTGTAACTCCCATGATTTAGTTAATCGTTATGAAACGAATAACTGTATGTTGAAGAGAGTGCCTGCGTCTGGCTATGCTCTCGGAGTGTAACTCCCATGATTTAGTTAATCGTTATGAAACGAATAACTGTATGTAGAAGAGAGTGCCTACGTCTGGCTATGTATGCTCTCGGAGTGTAACTCCCATGATTTAGTTAATCGTTATGAAACGAATAACTGTATGTTGAAGAGAGTGCCTGCGTCTGGCTATGCTCTCGGAGTGTAACTCCCATGATTTAGTTAATCGTTATGAAACGAATAACTGTATGTTGAAGAGAGTGCCTGCGTCTGGCTATGCTCTCGGAGTGTAACTCCCATGATTTAGTTAATCGTTATGAAACGAATAACTGTATGTAGAAGAGAGTGCCTACGTCTGGCTATGTATGCTCTCGGAGTGTAACTCCCATGATTTAGTTAATCGTTATGAAACGAATAACTGTATGTTGAAGAGAGTGCCTGCGTCTGGCTATGCTCTCGGAGTGTAACTCCCATGATTTAGTTAATCGTTATGAAACGAATAACTGTATGTAGAAGAGAGTGCCTACGTCTGGCTATGTATGCTCTCGGAGTGTAACTCCCATGATTTAGTTAATCGTTATGAAACGAATAACTGTATGTTGAAGAGAGTGCCTGCGTCTGGCTATGCTCTCGGAGTGTAACTCCCATGATTCAGTTATTCGTTTTGAAACGAATAACTGTATGTTGAAGAGAGTGCCTGCGTTTGGCTATGCTCTCGGAGTGTAACTCCCATGATTTAGTTAATCGTTATGAAACGAATAACTGTATGTAGAAGAGAGTGCCTGCGTCTGGCTATGCTCTCGGAGTGTAACTCCCATGATTTAGTTAATCGTTATGAAACGAATAACTGTATGTTGAAGAGAGTGCCTGCGTCTGGCTATGCTCTCGGAGTGTAACTCCCATGATTTAGTTAATCGTTATGAAACGAATAACTGTATGTTGAAGAGAGTGCCTGCGTCTGGCTATGCTCTCGGAGTGTAACTCCCATGATTTAGTTAATCGTTATGAAACGAATAACTGTATGTTGAAGAGAGTGCCTGCGTCTGGCTATGCTCTCGGAGTGTAACTCCCATGATTTAGTTAATCGTTATGAAACGAATAACTGTATGTAGAAGAGAGTGCCTACGTCTGGCTATGTATGCTCTCGGAGTGTAACTCCCATGATTTAGTTAATCGTTATGAAACGAATAACTGTATGTTGAAGAGAGTGCCTGCGTCTGGCTATGCTCTCGGAGTGTAACTCCCATGATTTAGTTAATCGTTATGAAACGAATAACTGTATGTTGAAGAGAGTGCCTGCGTCTGGCTATGCTCTCGGAGTGTAACTCCCATGATTTAGTTAATCGTTATGAAACGAATAACTGTATGTAGAAGAGAGTGCCTGCGTCTGGCTATGCTCTCGGAGTGTAACTCCCATGATTTAGTTAATCGTTATGAAACGAATAACTGTATGTTGAAGAGAGTGCCTGCGTCTGGCT
>NW_025575898.1:0-37661 GCF_905147105.1 Pieris brassicae
TATGTAGAAGAGAGTGCCTACGTCTGGCTATGTATGCTCTCGGAGTGTAACTCCCATGATTTAGTTAATCGTTATGAAACGAATAACTGTATGTTGAAGAGAGTGCCTGCGTCTGGCTATGCTCTCGGAGTGTAACTCCCATGATTTAGTTAATCGTTATGAAAACGAATAACTGTATGTAGAAGAGAGTGCCTACGTCTGGCTATGTATGCTCTCGGAGTGTAACTCCCATGATTTAGTTAATCGTTATGAAACGAATAACTGTATGTTGAAGAGAGTGCCTGCGTCTGGCTATGCTCTCGGAGTGTAACTCCCATGATTTAGTTAATCGTTATGAAACGAATAACTGTATGTTGAAGAGAGTGCCTGCGTCTGGCAATGCTCTCGGAGTGTAACTCCCATGATTTAGTTAATCGTTATGAAACGAATAACTGTATGTAGAAGACAGAGGGCCTACGTCTGGCTATGTATGCCTCTCGGAGTGTAACTCCCATGATTTAGTTAATCGTTATGAAACGAATAACTGTATGTTGAAGAGAGTGCCTGCGTCTGGCTATGCTCTCGGAGTGTAACTCCCATGATTTAGTTAATCGTTATGAAACGAATAACTGTATGTTGAAGAGAGTGCCTGCGTCTGGCTATGCTCTCGGAGTGTAACTCCCATGATTTAGTTAATCGTTATGAAACGAATAACTGTATGTTAGAAGAGAGTGCCTACGTCTGGCTATGTATGCTCTCGGAGTGTAACTCCCATGATTTAGTTAATCGTTATGAAACGAATAACTGTATGTTGAAGAGAGTGCCTGCGTCTGGCTATGCTCTCGGAGTGTAACTCCCATGATTTAGTTAATCGTTATGAAACGAATAACTGTATGTTGAAGAGAGTGCCTGCGTCTGGCTATGCTCTCGGAGTGTAACTCCCATGATTTAGTTAATCGTTATGAAACGAATAACTGTATGTTGAAGAGAGTGCCTACGTCTGGCTATGTATGCTCTCGGAGTGTAACCTCCCATGATTTAGTTAATCGTTATGAAACGAATAACTGTATGTTGAAGAGAGTGCCTACGTCTGGCTATGTATGCTCTCGGAGTGTAACTCCCATGATTTAGTTAATCGTTATGAAACGAATAACTGTATGTAGAAGAGAGTGCCTACGTCTGGCTATGTATGCTCTCGGAGTGTAACTCCCATGATTTAGTTAATCGTTATGAAACGAATAACTGTATGTTGAAGAGAGTGCCTGCGTCTGGCTATGCTCTCGGAGTGTAACTACCATGATTTAGTTAATCGTTATGAAACGAATAACTGTATGTTGAAGAGAGTGCCTGCGTCTGGGCTATGCTCTCGGAGTGTAACTCCCATGATTAAGTTAATCGTTATGAAACGAATAACTGTATGTTGAAGAGAGTGCCTACGTCTGGCTATGTATGCTCTCGGAGTGTAACTCCCATGATTTAGTTAATCGTTATGAAACGAATAACTGTATGTAGAAGAGAGTGCCTACGTCTGGCTATGTATGCTCTCGGAGTGTAACTCCCATGATTTAGTTAATCGTTATGAAACGAATAACTGTATGTAGAAAGAGTGCCTACGTCTGGCTATGTATGCTCTCGGAGTGTAACTCCCATGATTTAGTTAATCGTTATGAAACGAATAACTGTATGTTGAAGAGAGTGCCTGCGTCTGGCTATGCTCTCGGAGTGTAACTCCCATGATTTAGTTAATCGTTATGAAACGAATAACTGTATGTTGAAGAGAGTGCCTGCGTCTGGCTATGCTCTCGGAGTGTAACTCCCATGATTTAGTTAATCGTTATGAAACGAATAACTGTATGTTGAAGAGAGTGCCTGCGTCTGGCTATGCTCTCGGAGTGTAACTCCCATGATTAAGTTAATCGTTATGAAACGAATAACTGTATGTAGAAGAGAGTGCCTACGTCTGGCTATGTATGCTCTCGGAGTGTAACTCCCATGATTTAGTTAATCGTTATGAAACGAATAACTGTATGTTGAAGAGAGTGCCTACGTCTGGCTATGTATGCTCTCGGAGTGTAACTCCCATGATTTAGTTAATCGTTATGAAACGAATAACTGTATGTAGAAGAGTGCCTGCGTCTGGCTATGCTCTCGGAGTGTAACTCCCATGATTTAGTTAATCGTTATGAAACGAATAACTGTATGTAGAAGAGAGTGCCTACGTCTGGCTATGTATGCTCTCGGAGTGTAACTCCCATGATTTAGTTAATCGTTATGAAACGAATAACTGTATGTTGAAGAGAGTGCCTACGTCTGGCTATGTATGCTCTCGGAGTGTAACTCCCATGATTTAGTTAATCGTTATGAAACGAATAACTGTATGTAGAAGAGAGTGCCTACGTCTGGCTATGTATGCTCTCGGAGTGTAACTCCCATGATTTAGTTAATCGTTATGAAACGAATAACTGTATGTTGAAGAGAGTGCCTGCGTCTGGCTATGCTCTCGGAGTGTAACTCCCATGATTTAGTTAATCGTTATGAAACGAATAACTGTATGTAGAAGAGAGTGCCTACGTCTGGCTATGTATGCTCTCGGAGTGTAACTCCCATGATTTAGTTAATCGTTATGAAACGAATAACTGTATGTTGAAGAGAGTGCCTGCGTCTGGCTATGCTCTCGGAGTGTAACTCCCATGATTTAGTTAATCGTTATGAAACGAATAACTGTATGTTGAAGAGAGTGCCTGCGTCTGGCAATGCTCTCGGAGTGTAACTCCCATGATTTAGTTAATCGTTATGAAACGAATAACTGTATGTAGAAGAGAGTGCCTACGTCTGGCTATGTATGCTCTCGGAGTGTAACTCCCATGATTTAGTTAATCGTTATGAAACGAATAACTGTATGTTGAAGAGAGTGCCTGCGTCTGGCTATGCTCTCGGAGTGTAACTCCCATGATTTAGTTAATCGTTATGAAACGAATAACTGTATGTTGAAGAGAGTGCCTGCGTCTGGCTATGCTCTCGGAGTGTAACTCCCATGATTTAGTTAATCGTTATGAAACGAATAACTGTATGTAGAAGAGAGTGCCTACGTCTGGCTATGTATGCTCTCGGAGTGTAACTCCCATGATTTAGTTAATCGTTATGAAACGAATAACTGTATGTTGAAGAGAGTGCCTGCGTCTGGCTATGCTCTCGGAGTGTAACTCCCATGATTTAGTTAATCGTTATGAAACGAATAACTGTATGTTGAAGAGAGTGCCTGCGTCTGGCTATGCTCTCGGAGTGTAACTCCCATGATTTAGTTAATCGTTATGAAACGAATAACTGTATGTTGAAGAGAGTGCCTACGTCTGGCTATGTATGCTCTCGGAGTGTAACTCCCATGATTTAGTTAATCGTTATGAAACGAATAACTGTATGTTGAAGAGAGTGCCTACGTCTGGCTATGTATGCTCTCGGAGTGTAACTCCCATGATTTAGTTAATCGTTATGAAACGAATAACTGTATGTAGAAGAGAGTGCCTACGTCTGGCTATGTATGCTCTCGGAGTGTAACTCCCATGATTTAGTTAATCGTTATGAAACGAATAACTGTATGTTGAAGAGAGTGCCTGCGTCTGGCTATGCTCTCGGAGTGTAACTCCCATGATTTAGTTAATCGTTATGAAACGAATAACTGTATGTAGAAGAGAGTGCCTGCGTCTGGCTATGCTCTCGGAGTGTAACTCCCATGATTTAGTTAATCGTTATGAAACGAATAACTGTATGTTGAAGAGAGTGCCTGCGTCTGGCTATGCTCTCGGAGTGTAACTCCCATGATTTAGTTAATCGTTATGAAACGAATAACTGTATGTTGAAGAGAGTGCCTGCGTCTGGCTATGCTCTCGGAGTGTAACTCCCATGATTTAGTTAATCGTTATGAAACGAATAACTGTATGTTGAAGAGAGTGCCTGCGTCTGGCTATGCTCTCGGAGTGTAACTCCCATGATTTAGTTAATCGTTATGAAACGAATAACTGTATGTAGAAGAGAGTGCCTGCGTCTGGCTATGCTCTCGGAGTGTAACTCCCATGATTTAGTTAATCGTTATGAAACGAATAACTGTATGTTGAAGAGAGTGCCTGCGTCTGGCTATGCTCTCGGAGTGTAACTCCCATGATTTAGTTAATCGTTATGAAACGAATAACTGTATGTTGAAGAGAGTGCCTGCGTCTGGCTATGCTCTCGGAGTGTAACTCCCATGATTTAGTTAATCGTTATGAAACGAATAACTGTATGTTGAAGAGAGTGCCTGCGTCTGGCTATGCTCTCGGAGTGTAACTCCCATGATTTAGTTAATCGTTATGAAACGAATAACTGTATGTTGAAGAGAGTGCCTGCGTCTGGCTATGCTCTCGGAGTGTAACTCCCATGATTTAGTTAATCGTTATGAAACGAATAACTGTATGTAGAAAAGAGTGCCTGCGTCTGGCTATGCTCTCGGAGTGTAACTCCCATGATTTAGTTAATCGTTATGAAACGAATAACTGTATGTTGAAGAGAGTGCCTGCGTCTGGCTATGCTCTCGGAGTGTAACTCCCATGATTTAGTTAATCGTTATGAAACGAATAACTGTATGTTGAAGAGAGTGCCTGCGTCTGGCTATGCTCTCGGAGTGTAACTCCCATGATTTAGTTAATCGTTATGAAACGAATAACTGTATGTTGAAGAGAGTGCCTGCGTCTGGCTATGCTCTCGGAGTGTAACTCCCATGATTTAGTTAATCGTTATGAAACGAATAACTGTATGTTGAAGAGAGTGCCTGCGTCTGGCTATGCTCTCGGAGTGTAACTCCCATGATTTAGTTAATCGTTATGAAACGAATAACTGTATGTTAAAGAGAGTGCCTGCGTCTGGCTATGCTCTCGGAGTGTAACTCCCATGATTTAGTTAATCGTTATGAAACGAATAACTGTATGTTGAAGAGAGTGCCTGCGTCTGGCTATGCTCTCGGAGTGTAACTCCCATGATTTAGTTAATCGTTATGAAACGAATAACTGTATGTTGAAGAAAGTGCCTGCGTCTGGCTATGCTCTCGGAGTGTAACTCCCATGATTTAGTTAATCGTTATGAAACGAATAACTGTATGTAGAAGAGAGTGCCTACGTCTGGCTATGTATGCTCTCGGAGTGTAACTCCCATGATTTAGTTAATCGTTATGAAACGAATAACTGTATGTTGAAGAGAGTGCCTGCGTCTGGCTATGCTCTCGGAGTGTAACTCCCATGATTTAGTTAATCGTTATGAAACGAATAACTGTATGTAGAAGAGAGTGCCTGCGTCTGGCTATGCTCTCGGAGTGTAACTCCCATGATTTAGTTAATCGTTATGAAACGAATAACTGTATGTTGAAGAGAGTGCCTGCGTCTGGCTATGCTCTCGGAGTGTAACTCCCATGATTTAGTTAATCGTTATGAAACGAATAACTGTATGTTGAAGAGAGTGCCTGCGTCTGGCTATGCTCTCGGAGTGTAACTCCCATGATTTAGTTAATCGTTATGAAACGAATAACTGTATGTTGAAGAGAGTGCCTGCGTCTGGCTATGCTCTCGGAGTGTAACTCCCATGATTTAGTTAATCGTTATGAAACGAATAACTGTATGTAGAAGAGAGTGCCTGCGTCTGGCTATGCTCTCGGAGTGTAACTCCCATGATTTAGTTAATCGTTATGAAACGAATAACTGTATGTTGAAGAGAGTGCCTGCGTCTGGCTATGCTCTCGGAGTGTAACTCCCATGATTTAGTTAATCGTTATGAAACGAATAACTGTATGTTGAAGAGAGTGCCTGCGTCTGGCTATGCTCTCGGAGTGTAACTCCCATGATTTAGTTAATCGTTATGAAACGAATAACTGTATGTTGAAGAGAGTGCCTGCGTCTGGCTATGCTCTCGGAGTGTAACTCCCATGATTTAGTTAATCGTTATGAAACGAATAACTGTATGTTGAAGAGAGTGCCTGCGTCTGGCTATGCTCTCGTAGTGTAACTCCCATGATTTAGTTAATCGTTATGAAACGAATAACTGTATGTAGAAAAGAGTGCCTGCGTCTGGCTATGCTCTCGGAGTGTAACTCCCATGATTTAGTTAATCGTTATGAAACGAATAACTGTATGTTGAAGAGAGTGCCTGCGTCTGGCTATGCTCTCGGAGTGTAACTCCCATGATTTAGTTAATCGTTATGAAACGAATAACTGTATGTTGAAGAGAGTGCCTGCGTCTGGCTATGCTCTCGGAGTGTAACTCCCATGATTTAGTTAATCGTTATGAAACGAATAACTGTATGTTGAAGAGAGTGCCTGCGTCTGGCTATGCTCTCGGAGTGTAACTCCCATGATTTAGTTAATCGTTATGAAACGAATAACTGTATGTTGAAGAGAGTGCCTGCGTCTGGCTATGCTCTCGGAGTGTAACTCCCATGATTTAGTTAATCGTTATGAAACGAATAACTGTATGTTGAAGAGAGTGCCTGCGTCTGGCTATGCTCTCGGAGTGTAACTCCCATGATTTAGTTAATCGTTATGAAACGAATAACTGTATGTTGAAGAGAGTGCCTGCGTCTGGCTATGCTCTCGGAGTGTAACTCCCATGATTTAGTTAATCGTTATGAAACGAATAACTGTATGTTGAAGAGAGTGCCTACGTCTGGCTATGTATGCTCTCGGAGTGTAACTCCCATGATTTAGTTAATCGTTATGAAACGAATAACTGTATGTTGAAGAGAGTGCCTACGTCTGGCTATGTATGCTCTCGGAGTGTAACTCCCATGATTTAGTTAATCGTTATGAAACGAATAACTGTATGTAGAAGAGAGTGCCTACGTCTGGCTATGTATGCTCTCGGAGTGTAACTCCCATGATTTAGTTAATCGTTATGAAACGAATAACTGTATGTTGAAGAGAGTGCCTGCGTCTGGCTATGCTCTCGGAGTGTAACTCCCATGATTTAGTTAATCGTTATGAAACGAATAACTGTATGTTGAAGAGAGTGCCTACGTCTGGCTATGTATGCTCTCGGAGTGTAACTCCCATGATTTAGTTAATCGTTATGAAACGAATAACTGTATGTAGAAGAGAGTGCCTACGTCTGGCTATGTATGCTCTCGGAGTGTAACTCCCATGATTTAGTTAATCGTTATGAAACGAATAACTGTATGTTGAAGAGAGTGCCTGCGTCTGGCTATGCTCTCGGAGTGTAACTCCCATGATTTAGTTAATCGTTATGAAACGAATAACTGTATGTAGAAGAGAGTGCCTACGTCTGGCTATGTATGCTCTCGGAGTGTAACTCCCATGATTTAGTTAATCGTTATGAAACGAATAACTGTATGTTGAAGAGAGTGCCTGCGTCTGGCTATGCTCTCGGAGTGTAACTCCCATGATTTAGTTAATCGTTATGAAACGAATAACTGTATGTTGAAGAGAGTGCCTGCGTCTGGCAATGCTCTCGGAGTGTAACTCCCATGATTTAGTTAATCGTTATGAAACGAATAACTGTATGTAGAAGAGAGTGCCTACGTCTGGCTATGTATGCTCTCGGAGTGTAACTCCCATGATTTAGTTAATCGTTATGAAACGAATAACTGTATGTTGAAGAGAGTGCCTGCGTCTGGCTATGCTCTCGGAGTGTAACTCCCATGATTTAGTTAATCGTTATGAAACGAATAACTGTATGTCTAAGAGAGTGCCTGCGTCTGGCTATGCTCTCGGAGTGTAACTCCCATGATTTAGTTAATCGTTATGAAACGAATAACTGTATGTAGAAGAGAGTGCCTACGTCTGGCTATGTATGCTCTCGGAGTGTAACTCCCATGATTTAGTTAATCGTTATGAAACGAATAACTGTATGTTGAAGAGAGTGCCTGCGTCTGGCTATGCTCTCGGAGTGTAACTCCCATGATTTAGTTAATCGTTATGAAACGAATAACTGTATGTTGAAGAGAGTGCCTGCGTCTGGCTATGCTCTCGGAGTGTAACTCCCATGATTTAGTTAATCGTTATGAAACGAATAACTGTATGTTGAAGAGAGTGCCTACGTCTGGCTATGTATGCTCTCGGAGTGTAACTCCCATGATTTAGTTAATCGTTATGAAACGAATAACTGTATGTTGAAGAGAGTGCCTACGTCTGGCTATGTATGCTCTCGGAGTGTAACTCCCATGATTTAGTTAATCGTTATGAAACGAATAACTGTATGTAGAAGAGAGTGCCTACGTCTGGCTATGTATGCTCTCGGAGTGTAACTCCCATGATTTAGTTAATCGTTATGAAACGAATAACTGTATGTTGAAGAGAGTGCCTGCGTCTGGCTATGCTCTCGGAGTGTAACTACCATGATTTAGTTAATCGTTATGAAACGAATAACTGTATGTTGAAGAGAGTGCCTGCGTCTGGCTATGCTCTCGGAGTGTAACTCCCATGATTAAGTTAATCGTTATGAAACGAATAACTGTATGTTGAAGAGAGTGCCTACGTCTGGCTATGTATGCTCTCGGAGTGTAACTCCCATGATTTAGTTAATCGTTATGAAACGAATAACTGTATGTAGAAGAGAGTGCCTACGTCTGGCTATGTATGCTCTCGGAGTGTAACTCCCATGATTTAGTTAATCGTTATGAAACGAATAACTGTATGTAGAAAGAGTGCCTACGTCTGGCTATGTATGCTCTCGGAGTGTAACTCCCATGATTTAGTTAATCGTTATGAAACGAATAACTGTATGTTGAAGAGAGTGCCTGCGTCTGGCTATGCTCTCGGAGTGTAACTCCCATGATTTAGTTAATCGTTATGAAACGAATAACTGTATGTTGAAGAGAGTGCCTGCGTCTGGCTATGCTCTCGGAGTGTAACTACCATGATTTAGTTAATCGTTATGAAACGAATAACTGTATGTTGAAGAGAGTGCCTGCGTCTGGCTATGCTCTCGGAGTGTAACTCCCATGATTAAGTTAATCGTTATGAAACGAATAACTGTATGTAGAAGAGAGTGCCTACGTCTGGCTATGTATGCTCTCGGAGTGTAACTCCCATGATTTAGTTAATCGTTATGAAACGAATAACTGTATGTTGAAGAGAGTGCCTACGTCTGGCTATGTATGCTCTCGGAGTGTAACTCCCATGATTTAGTTAATCGTTATGAAACGAATAACTGTATGTAGAAGAGTGCCTGCGTCTGGCTATGCTCTCGGAGTGTAACTCCCATGATTTAGTTAATCGTTATGAAACGAATAACTGTATGTAGAAGAGAGTGCCTACGTCTGGCTATGTATGCTCTCGGAGTGTAACTCCCATGATTTAGTTAATCGTTATGAAACGAATAACTGTATGTTGAAGAGAGTGCCTACGTCTGGCTATGTATGCTCTCGGAGTGTAACTCCCATGATTTAGTTAATCGTTATGAAACGAATAACTGTATGTAGAAGAGAGTGCCTACGTCTGGCTATGTATGCTCTCGGAGTGTAACTCCCATGATTTAGTTAATCGTTATGAAACGAATAACTGTATGTTGAAGAGAGTGCCTGCGTCTGGCTATGCTCTCGGAGTGTAACTCCCATGATTTAGTTAATCGTTATGAAACGAATAACTGTATGTAGAAGAGAGTGCCTACGTCTGGCTATGTATGCTCTCGGAGTGTAACTCCCATGATATAGTTAATCGTTATGAAACGAATAACTGTATGTTGAAGAGAGTGCCTGCGTCTGGCTATGCTCTCGGAGTGTAACTCCCATGATTTAGTTAATCGTTATGAAACGAATAACTGTATGTTGAAGAGAGTGCCTGCGTCTGGCAATGCTCTCGGAGTGTAACTCCCATGATTTAGTTAATCGTTATGAAACGAATAACTGTATGTAGAAGAGAGTGCCTACGTCTGGCTATGTATGCTCTCGGAGTGTAACTCCCATGATTTAGTTAATCGTTATGAAACGAATAACTGTATGTTGAAGAGAGTGCCTGCGTCTGGCTATGCTCTCGGAGTGTAACTCCCATGATTTAGTTAATCGTTATGAAACGAATAACTGTATGTTGAAGAGAGTGCCTGCGTCTGGCTATGCTCTCGGAGTGTAACTCCCATGATTTAGTTAATCGTTATGAAACGAATAACTGTATGTAGAAGAGAGTGCCTACGTCTGGCTATGTATGCTCTCGGAGTGTAACTCCCATGATTTAGTTAATCGTTATGAAACGAATAACTGTATGTTGAAGAGAGTGCCTGCGTCTGGCTATGCTCTCGGAGTGTAACTCCCATGATTTAGTTAATCGTTATGAAACGAATAACTGTATGTTGAAGAGAGTGCCTGCGTCTGGCTATGCTCTCGGAGTGTAACTCCCATGATTTAGTTAATCGTTATGAAACGAATAACTGTATGTTGAAGAGAGTGCCTACGTCTGGCTATGTATGCTCTCGGAGTGTAACTCCCATGATTTAGTTAATCGTTATGAAACGAATAACTGTATGTTGAAGAGAGTGCCTACGTCTGGCTATGTATGCTCTCGGAGTGTAACTCCCATGATTTAGTTAATCGTTATGAAACGAATAACTGTATGTAGAAGAGAGTGCCTACGTCTGGCTATGTATGCTCTCGGAGTGTAACTCCCATGATTTAGTTAATCGTTATGAAACGAATAACTGTATGTTGAAGAGAGTGCCTGCGTCTGGCTATGCTCTCGGAGTGTAACTACCATGATTTAGTTAATCGTTATGAAACGAATAACTGTATGTTGAAGAGAGTGCCTGCGTCTGGCTATGCTCTCGGAGTGTAACTCCCATGATTTAGTTAATCGTTATGAAACGAATAACTGTATGTTGAAGAGAGTGCCTGCGTCTGGCTATGCTCTCGGAGTGTAACTACCATGATTTAGTTAATCGTTATGAAACGAATAACTGTATGTTGAAGAGAGTGCCTGCGTCTGGCTATGCTCTCGGAGTGTAACTCCCATGATTAAGTTAATCGTTATGAAACGAATAACTGTATGTAGAAGAGAGTGCCTACGTCTGGCTATGTATGCTCTCGGAGTGTAACTCCCATGATTTAGTTAATCGTTATGAAACGAATAACTGTATGTTGAAGAGAGTGCCTACGTCTGGCTATGTATGCTCTCGGAGTGTAACTCCCATGATTTAGTTAATCGTTATGAAACGAATAACTGTATGTAGAAGAGTGCCTGCGTCTGGCTATGCTCTCGGAGTGTAACTCCCATGATTTAGTTAATCGTTATGAAACGAATAACTGTATGTAGAAGAGAGTGCCTACGTCTGGCTATGTATGCTCTCGGAGTGTAACTCCCATGATTTAGTTAATCGTTATGAAACGAATAACTGTATGTTGAAGAGAGTGCCTACGTCTGGCTATGTATGCTCTCGGAGTGTAACTCCCATGATTTAGTTAATCGTTATGAAACGAATAACTGTATGTAGAAGAGAGTGCCTACGTCTGGCTATGTATGCTCTCGGAGTGTAACTCCCATGATTTAGTTAATCGTTATGAAACGAATAACTGTATGTTGAAGAGAGTGCCTGCGTCTGGCTATGCTCTCGGAGTGTAACTCCCATGATTTAGTTAATCGTTATGAAACGAATAACTGTATGTAGAAGAGAGTGCCTACGTCTGGCTATGTATGCTCTCGGAGTGTAACTCCCATGATTTAGTTAATCGTTATGAAACGAATAACTGTATGTTGAAGAGAGTGCCTGCGTCTGGCTATGCTCTCGGAGTGTAACTCCCATGATTTAGTTAATCGTTATGAAACGAATAACTGTATGTTGAAGAGAGTGCCTGCGTCTGGCAATGCTCTCGGAGTGTAACTCCCATGATTTAGTTAATCGTTATGAAACGAATAACTGTATGTAGAAGAGAGTGCCTACGTCTGGCTATGTATGCTCTCGGAGTGTAACTCCCATGATTTAGTTAATCGTTATGAAACGAATAACTGTATGTTGAAGAGAGTGCCTGCGTCTGGCTATGCTCTCGGAGTGTAACTCCCATGATTTAGTTAATCGTTATGAAACGAATAACTGTATGTTGAAGAGAGTGCCTGCGTCTGGCTATGCTCTCGGAGTGTAACTCCCATGATTTAGTTAATCGTTATGAAACGAATAACTGTATGTAGAAGAGAGTGCCTACGTCTGGCTATGTATGCTCTCGGAGTGTAACTCCCATGATTTAGTTAATCGTTATGAAACGAATAACTGTATGTTGAAGAGAGTGCCTGCGTCTGGCTATGCTCTCGGAGTGTAACTCCCATGATTTAGTTAATCGTTATGAAACGAATAACTGTATGTTGAAGAGAGTGCCTGCGTCTGGCTATGCTCTCGGAGTGTAACTCCCATGATTTAGTTAATCGTTATGAAACGAATAACTGTATGTTGAAGAGAGTGCCTACGTCTGGCTATGTATGCTCTCGGAGTGTAACTCCCATGATTTAGTTAATCGTTATGAAACGAATAACTGTATGTTGAAGAGAGTGCCTACGTCTGGCTATGTATGCTCTCGGAGTGTAACTCCCATGATTTAGTTAATCGTTATGAAACGAATAACTGTATGTAGAAGAGAGTGCCTACGTCTGGCTATGTATGCTCTCGGAGTGTAACTCCCATGATTTAGTTAATCGTTATGAAACGAATAACTGTATGTTGAAGAGAGTGCCTGCGTCTGGCTATGCTCTCGGAGTGTAACTACCATGATTTAGTTAATCGTTATGAAACGAATAACTGTATGTTGAAGAGAGTGCCTGCGTCTGGCTATGCTCTCGGAGTGTAACTCCCATGATTAAGTTAATCGTTATGAAACGAATAACTGTATGTTGAAGAGAGTGCCTACGTCTGGCTATGTATGCTCTCGGAGTGTAACTCCCATGATTTAGTTAATCGTTATGAAACGAATAACTGTATGTAGAAGAGAGTGCCTACGTCTGGCTATGTATGCTCTCGGAGTGTAACTCCCATGATTTAGTTAATCGTTATGAAACGAATAACTGTATGTTGAAGAGAGTGCCTACGTCTGGCTATGTATGCTCTCGGAGTGTAACTCCCATGATTTAGTTAATCGTTATGAAACGAATAACTGTATGTAGAAGAGTGCCTGCGTCTGGCTATGCTCTCGGAGTGTAACTCCCATGATTTAGTTAATCGTTATGAAACGAATAACTGTATGTAGAAGAGAGTGCCTACGTCTGGCTATGTATGCTCTCGGAGTGTAACTCCCATGATTTAGTTAATCGTTATGAAACGAATAACTGTATGTTGAAGAGAGTGCCTGCGTCTGGCTATGCTCTCGGAGTGTAATTCCCATGATTTAGTTAATCGTTATGAAACGAATAACTGTATGTAGAAGAGAGTGCCTGCGTCTGGCTATGCTCTCGGAGTGTAACTCCCATGATTTAGTTAATCGTTATGAAACGAATAACTGTATGTTGAAGAGAGTGCCTGCGTCTGGCTATGCTCTCGGAGTGTAACTCCCATGATTTAGTTAATCGTTATGAAACGAATAACTGTATGTAGAAGAGAGTGCCTGCGTCTGGCTATGCTCTCGGAGTGTAACTCCCATGATTTAGTTAATCGTTATGAAACGAATAACTGTATGTTGAAGAAAGTGCCTGCGTCTGGCTATGCTCTCGGAGTGTAACTCCCATGATTTAGTTAATCGTTATGAAACGAATAACTGTATGTAGAAGAGAGTGCCTACGTCTGGCTATGTATGCTCTCGGAGTGTAACTCCCATGATTTAGTTAATCGTTATGAAACGAATAACTGTATGTAGAAGAGAGTGCCTACGTCTGGCTATGTATGCTCTCGGAGTGTAACTCCCATGATTTAGTTAATCGTTATGAAACGAATAACTGTATGTTGAAGAGAGTGCCTGCGTCTGGCTATGCTCTCGGAGTGTAACTCCCATGATTTAGTTAATCGTTATGAAACGAATAACTGTATGTTGAAGAGAGTGCCTGCGTCTGGCTATGCTCTCGGAGTGTAACTCCCATGATTAAGTTAATCGTTATGAAACGAATAACTGTATGTAGAAGAGAGTGCCTACGTCTGGCTATGTATGCTCTCGGAGTGTAACTCCCATGATTTAGTTAATCGTTATGAAACGAATAACTGTATGTTGAAGAGAGTGCCTACGTCTGGCTATGTATGCTCTCGGAGTGTAACTCCCATGATTTAGTTAATCGTTATGAAACGAATAACTGTATGTAGAAGAGTGCCTGCGTCTGGCTATGCTCTCGGAGTGTAACTCCCATGATTTAGTTAATCGTTATGAAACGAATAACTGTATGTAGAAGAGAGTGCCTACGTCTGGCTATGTATGCTCTCGGAGTGTAACTCCCATGATTTAGTTAATCGTTATGAAACGAATAACTGTATGTTGAAGAGAGTGCCTACGTCTGGCTATGTATGCTCTCGGAGTGTAACTCCCATGATTTAGTTAATCGTTATGAAACGAATAACTGTATGTAGAAGAGAGTGCCTACGTCTGGCTATGTATGCTCTCGGAGTGTAACTCCCATGATTTAGTTAATCGTTATGAAACGAATAACTGTATGTTGAAGAGAGTGCCTGCGTCTGGCTATGCTCTCGGAGTGTAACTCCCATGATTTAGTTAATCGTTATGAAACGAATAACTGTATGTAGAAGAGAGTGCCTACGTCTGGCTATGTATGCTCTCGGAGTGTAACTCCCATGATTTAGTTAATCGTTATGAAACGAATAACTGTATGTTGAAGAGAGTGCCTACGTCTGGCTATGTATGCTCTCGGAGTGTAACTCCCATGATTTAGTTAATCGTTATGAAACGAATAACTGTATGTAGAAGAGAGTGCCTACGTCTGGCTATGTATGCTCTCGGAGTGTAACTCCCATGATTTAGTTAATCGTTATGAAACGAATAACTGTATGTTGAAGAGAGTGCCTGCGTCTGGCTATGCTCTCGGAGTGTAACTCCCATGATTTAGTTAATCGTTATGAAACGAATAACTGTATGTAGAAGAGAGTGCCTACGTCTGGCTATGTATGCTCTCGGAGTGTAACTCCCATGATTTAGTTAATCGTTATGAAACGAATAACTGTATGTTGAAGAGAGTGCCTGCGTCTGGCTATGCTCTCGGAGTGTAACTCCCATGATTTAGTTAATCGTTATGAAACGAATAACTGTATGTTGAAGAGAGTGCCTGCGTCTGGCAATGCTCTCGGAGTGTAACTCCCATGATTTAGTTAATCGTTATGAAACGAATAACTGTATGTAGAAGAGAGTGCCTACGTCTGGCTATGTATGCTCTCGGAGTGTAACTCCCATGATTTAGTTAATCGTTATGAAACGAATAACTGTATGTTGAAGAGAGTGCCTGCGTCTGGCTATGCTCTCGGAGTGTAACTCCCATGATTTAGTTAATCGTTATGAAACGAATAACTGTATGTTGAAGAGAGTGCCTGCGTCTGGCTATGCTCTCGGAGTGTAACTCCCATGATTTAGTTAATCGTTATGAAACGAATAACTGTATGTAGAAGAGAGTGCCTACGTCTGGCTATGTATGCTCTCGGAGTGTAACTCCCATGATTTAGTTAATCGTTATGAAACGAATAACTGTATGTTGAAGAGAGTGCCTGCGTCTGGCTATGCTCTCGGAGTGTAACTCCCATGATTTAGTTAATCGTTATGAAACGAATAACTGTATGTTGAAGAGAGTGCCTGCGTCTGGCTATGCTCTCGGAGTGTAACTCCCATGATTTAGTTAATCGTTATGAAACGAATAACTGTATGTTGAAGAGAGTGCCTACGTCTGGCTATGTATGCTCTCGGAGTGTAACTCCCATGATTTAGTTAATCGTTATGAAACGAATAACTGTATGTTGAAGAGAGTGCCTACGTCTGGCTATGTATGCTCTCGGAGTGTAACTCCCATGATTTAGTTAATCGTTATGAAACGAATAACTGTATGTAGAAGAGAGTGCCTACGTCTGGCTATGTATGCTCTCGGAGTGTAACTCCCATGATTTAGTTAATCGTTATGAAACGAATAACTGTATGTTGAAGAGAGTGCCTGCGTCTGGCTATGCTCTCGGAGTGTAACTACCATGATTTAGTTAATCGTTATGAAACGAATAACTGTATGTTGAAGAGAGTGCCTTCGTCTGGCTATGCTCTCGGAGTGTAACTCCCATGATTTAGTTAATCGTTATGAAACGAATAACTGTATGTTGAAGAGAGTGCCTGCGTCTGGCTATGCTCTCGGAGTGTAACTACCATGATTTAGTTAATCGTTATGAAACGAATAACTGTATGTTGAAGAGAGTGCCTGCGTCTGGCTATGCTCTCGGAGTGTAACTCCCATGATTAAGTTAATCGTTATGAAACGAATAACTGTATGTAGAAGAGAGTGCCTACGTCTGGCTATGTATGCTCTCGGAGTGTAACTCCCATGATTTAGTTAATCGTTATGAAACGAATAACTGTATGTTGAAGAGAGTGCCTACGTCTGGCTATGTATGCTCTCGGAGTGTAACTCCCATGATTTAGTTAATCGTTATGAAACGAATAACTGTATGTAGAAGAGTGCCTGCGTCTGGCTATGCTCTCGGAGTGTAACTCCCATGATTTAGTTAATCGTTATGAAACGAATAACTGTATGTAGAAGAGAGTGCCTACGTCTGGCTATGTATGCTCTCGGAGTGTAACTCCCATGATTTAGTTAATCGTTATGAAACGAATAACTGTATGTTGAAGAGAGTGCCTACGTCTGGCTATGTATGCTCTCGGAGTGTAACTCCCATGATTTAGTTAATCGTTATGAAACGAATAACTGTATGTAGAAGAGAGTGCCTACGTCTGGCTATGTATGCTCTCGGAGTGTAACTCCCATGATTTAGTTAATCGTTATGAAACGAATAACTGTATGTTGAAGAGAGTGCCTGCGTCTGGCTATGCTCTCGGAGTGTAACTCCCATGATTTAGTTAATCGTTATGAAACGAATAACTGTATGTAGAAGAGAGTGCCTACGTCTGGCTATGTATGCTCTCGGAGTGTAACTCCCATGATTTAGTTAATCGTTATGAAACGAATAACTGTATGTTGAAGAGAGTGCCTGCGTCTGGCTATGCTCTCGGAGTGTAACTCCCATGATTTAGTTAATCGTTATGAAACGAATAACTGTATGTTGAAGAGAGTGCCTGCGTCTGGCAATGCTCTCGGAGTGTAACTCCCATGATTTAGTTAATCGTTATGAAACGAATAACTGTATGTAGAAGAGAGTGCCTACGTCTGGCTATGTATGCTCTCGGAGTGTAACTCCCATGATTTAGTTAATCGTTATGAAACGAATAACTGTATGTTGAAGAGAGTGCCTGCGTCTGGCTATGCTCTCGGAGTGTAACTCCCATGATTTAGTTAATCGTTATGAAACGAATAACTGTATGTTGAAGAGAGTGCCTGCGTCTGGCTATGCTCTCGGAGTGTAACTCCCATGATTTAGTTAATCGTTATGAAACGAATAACTGTATGTAGAAGAGAGTGCCTACGTCTGGCTATGTATGCTCTCGGAGTGTAACTCCCATGATTTAGTTAATCGTTATGAAACGAATAACTGTATGTTGAAGAGAGTGCCTGCGTCTGGCTATGCTCTCGGAGTGTAACTCCCATGATTTAGTTAATCGTTATGAAACGAATAACTGTATGTTGAAGAGAGTGCCTGCGTCTGGCTATGCTCTCGGAGTGTAACTCCCATGATTTAGTTAATCGTTATGAAACGAATAACTGTATGTTGAAGAGAGTGCCTACGTCTGGCTATGTATGCTCTCGGAGTGTAACTCCCATGATTTAGTTAATCGTTATGAAACGAATAACTGTATGTTGAAGAGAGTGCCTACGTCTGGCTATGTATGCTCTCGGAGTGTAACTCCCATGATTTAGTTAATCGTTATGAAACGAATAACTGTATGTAGAAGAGAGTGCCTACGTCTGGCTATGTATGCTCTCGGAGTGTAACTCCCATGATTTAGTTAATCGTTATGAAACGAATAACTGTATGTTGAAGAGAGTGCCTGCGTCTGGCTATGCTCTCGGAGTGTAACTACCATGATTTAGTTAATCGTTATGAAACGAATAACTGTATGTTGAAGAGAGTGCCTGCGTCTGGCTATGCTCTCGGAGTGTAACTCCCATGATTAAGTTAATCGTTATGAAACGAATAACTGTATGTTGAAGAGAGTGCCTACGTCTGGCTATGTATGCTCTCGGAGTGTAACTCCCATGATTTAGTTAATCGTTATGAAACGAATAACTGTATGTAGAAGAGAGTGCCTACGTCTGGCTATGTATGCTCTCGGAGTGTAACTCCCATGATTTAGTTAATCGTTATGAAACGAATAACTGTATGTTGAAGAGAGTGCCTACGTCTGGCTATGTATGCTCTCGGAGTGTAACTCCCATGATTTAGTTAATCGTTATGAAACGAATAACTGTATGTAGAAGAGTGCCTGCGTCTGGCTATGCTCTCGGAGTGTAACTCCCATGATTTAGTTATTCGTTATGAAACGAATAACTGTATGTAGAAGAGAGTGCCTACGTCTGGCTATGTATGCTCTCGGAGTGTAACTCCCATGATTTAGTTAATCGTTATGAAACGAATAACTGTATGTTGAAGAGAGTGCCTGCGTCTGGCTATGCTCTCGGAGTGTAATTCCCATGATTTAGTTAATCGTTATGAAACGAATAACTGTATGTAGAAGAGAGTGCCTGCGTCTGGCTATGCTCTCGGAGTGTAACTCCCATGATTTAGTTAATCGTTATGAAACGAATAACTGTATGTTGAAGAGAGTGCCTGCGTCTGGCTATGCTCTCGGAGTGTAACTCCCATGATTTAGTTAATCGTTATGAAACGAATAACTGTATGTAGAAGAGAGTGCCTGCGTCTGGCTATGCTCTCGGAGTGTAACTCCCATGATTTAGTTAATCGTTATGAAACGAATAACTGTATGTTGAAGAAAGTGCCTGCGTCTGGCTATGCTCTCGGAGTGTAACTCCCATGATTTAGTTAATCGTTATGAAACGAATAACTGTATGTAGAAGAGAGTGCCTACGTCTGGCTATGTATGCTCTCGGAGTGTAACTCCCATGATTTAGTTAATCGTTATGAAACGAATAACTGTATGTAGAAGAGAGTGCCTACGTCTGGCTATGTATGCTCTCGGAGTGTAACTCCCATGATTTAGTTAATCGTTATGAAACGAATAACTGTATGTTGAAGAGAGTGCCTGCGTCTGGCTATGCTCTCGGAGTGTAACTCCCATGATTTAGTTAATCGTTATGAAACGAATAACTGTATGTTGAAGAGAGTGCCTGCGTCTGGCTATGCTCTCGGAGTGTAACTCCCATGATTTAGTTAATCGTTATGAAACGAATAACTGTATGTAGAAGAGAGTGCCTACGTCTGGCTATGTATGCTCTCGGAGTGTAACTCCCATGATTTAGTTAATCGTTATGAAACGAATAACTGTATGTTGAAGAGAGTGCCTACGTCTGGCTATGTATGCTCTCGGAGTGTAACTCCCATGATTTAGTTAATCGTTATGAAACGAATAACTGTATGTAGAAGAGTGCCTGCGTCTGGCTATGCTCTCGGAGTGTAACTCCCATGATTTAGTTAATCGTTATGAAACGAATAACTGTATGTAGAAGAGAGTGCCTACGTCTGGCTATGTATGCTCTCGGAGTGTAACTCCCATGATTTAGTTAATCGTTATGAAACGAATAACTGTATGTTGAAGAGAGTGCCTGCGTCTGGCTATGCTCTCGGAGTGTAACTCCCATGATTTAGTTAATCGTTATGAAACGAATAACTGTATGTTGAAGAGAGTGCCTGCGTCTGGCAATGCTCTCGGAGTGTAACTCCCATGATTTAGTTAATCGTTATGAAACGAATAACTGTATGTAGAAGAGAGTGCCTACGTCTGGCTATGTATGCTCTCGGAGTGTAACTCCCATGATTTAGTTAATCGTTATGAAACGAATAACTGTATGTTGAAGAGAGTGCCTGCGTCTGGCTATGCTCTCGGAGTGTAACTCCCATGATTTAGTTAATCGTTATGAAACGAATAACTGTATGTTGAAGAGAGTGCCTGCGTCTGGCTATGCTCTCGGAGTGTAACTCCCATGATTTAGTTAATCGTTATGAAACGAATAACTGTATGTAGAAGAGAGTGCCTACGTCTGGCTATGTATGCTCTCGGAGTGTAACTCCCATGATTTAGTTAATCGTTATGAAACGAATAACTGTATGTTGAAGAGAGTGCCTGCGTCTGGCTATGCTCTCGGAGTGTAACTCCCATGATTTAGTTAATCGTTATGAAACGAATAACTGTATGTTGAAGAGAGTGCCTGCGTCTGGCTATGCTCTCGGAGTGTAACTCCCATGATTTAGTTAATCGTTATGAAACGAATAACTGTATGTTGAAGAGAGTGCCTACGTCTGGCTATGTATGCTCTCGGAGTGTAACTCCCATGATTTAGTTAATCGTTATGAAACGAATAACTGTATGTTGAAGAGAGTGCCTACGTCTGGCTATGTATGCTCTCGGAGTGTAACTCCCATGATTTAGTTAATCGTTATGAAACGAATAACTGTATGTAGAAGAGAGTGCCTACGTCTGGCTATGTATGCTCTCGGAGTGTAACTCCCATGATTTAGTTAATCGTTATGAAACGAATAACTGTATGTTGAAGAGAGTGCCTGCGTCTGGCTATGCTCTCGGAGTGTAACTCCCATGATTTAGTTAATCGTTATGAAACGAATAACTGTATGTTGAAGAGAGTGCCTGCGTCTGGCTATGTATGCTCTCGGAGTGTAACTCCCATGATTTAGTTAATCGTTATGAAACGAATAACTGTATGTTGAAGAGAGTGCCTGCGTCTGGCTATGCTCTCGGAGTGTAACTCCCATGATTTAGTTAATCGTTATGAAACGAATAACTGTATGTTGAAGAGAGTGCCTGCGTCTGGCTATGCTCTCGGAGTGTAACTCCCATGATTTAGTTAATCGTTATGAAACGAATAACTGTATGTTGAAGAGAGTGCCTGCGTCTGGCTATGCTCTCGGAGTGTAACTCCCATGATTTAGTTAATCGTTATGAAACGAATAACTGTATGTTGAAGAGAGTGCCTGCGTCTGGCTATGCTCTCGGAGTGTAACTCCCATGATTTATTTAATCGTTATGAAACGAATAACAGTTTGTTGAAGAGAGTGCCTGCGTCTGGCTATGCTCTCGAAGTGTAACTCCCATGATTTAGTTAATCGTTATGAAACGAATAACTGTATGTAGAAGAGAGTGCCTGCGTCTGGCTATGCTCTCGGAGTGTAACTCCCATGATTTAGTTAATCGTTATGAAACGAATAACTGTATGTTGAAGAAAGTGCCTGCGTCTGGCTATGCTCTCGGAGTGTAACTCCCATGATTTAGTTAATCGTTATGAAACGAATAACTGTATGTAGAAGAGAGTGCCTACGTCTGGCTATGTATGCTCTCGGAGTGTAACTCCCATGATTTAGTTAATCGTTATGAAACGAATAACTGTATGTAGAAGAGAGTGCCTACGTCTGGCTATGTATGCTCTCGGAGTGTAACTCCCATGATTTAGTTAATCGTTATGAAACGAATAACTGTATGTTGAAGAGAGTGCCTGCGTCTGGCTATGCTCTCGGAGTGTAACTCCCATGATTTAGTTAATCGTTATGAAACGAATAACTGTATGTTGAAGAGAGTGCCTGCGTCTGGCTATGCTCTCGGAGTGTAACTCCCATGATTAAGTTAATCGTTATGAAACGAATAACTGTATGTAGAAGAGAGTGCCTACGTCTGGCTATGTATGCTCTCGGAGTGTAACTCCCATGATTTAGTTAATCGTTATGAAACGAATAACTGTATGTTGAAGAGAGTGCCTACGTCTGGCTATGTATGCTCTCGGAGTGTAACTCCCATGATTTAGTTAATCGTTATGAAACGAATAACTGTATGTAGAAGAGTGCCTGCGTCTGGCTATGCTCTCGGAGTGTAACTCCCATGATTTAGTTAATCGTTATGAAACGAATAACTGTATGTAGAAGAGAGTGCCTACGTCTGGCTATGTATGCTCTCGGAGTGTAACTCCCATGATTTAGTTAATCGTTATGAAACGAATAACTGTATGTTGAAGAGAGTGCCTACGTCTGGCTATGTATGCTCTCGGAGTGTAACTCCCATGATTTAGTTAATCGTTATGAAACGAATAACTGTATGTAGAAGAGAGTGCCTACGTCTGGCTATGTATGCTCTCGGAGTGTAACTCCCATGATTTAGTTAATCGTTATGAAACGAATAACTGTATGTTGAAGAGAGTGCCTGCGTCTGGCTATGCTCTCGGAGTGTAACTCCCATGATTTAGTTAATCGTTATGAAACGAATAACTGTATGTAGAAGAGAGTGCCTACGTCTGGCTATGTATGCTCTCGGAGTGTAACTCCCATGATTTAGTTAATCGTTATGAAACGAATAACTGTATGTTGAAGAGAGTGCCTGCGTCTGGCTATGCTCTCGGAGTGTAACTCCCATGATTTAGTTAATCGTTATGAAACGAATAACTGTATGTTGAAGAGAGTGCCTGCGTCTGGCAATGCTCTCGGAGTGTAACTCCCATGATTTAGTTAATCGTTATGAAACGAATAACTGTATGTAGAAGAGAGTGCCTACGTCTGGCTATGTATGCTCTCGGAGTGTAACTCCCATGATTTAGTTAATCGTTATGAAACGAATAACTGTATGTTGAAGAGAGTGCCTGCGTCTGGCTATGCTCTCGGAGTGTAACTCCCATGATTTAGTTAATCGTTATGAAACGAATAACTGTATGTAGAAGAGAGTGCCTACGTCTGGCTATGTATGCTCTCGGAGTGTAACTCCCATGATTTAGTTAATCGTTATGAAACGAATAACTGTATGTTGAAGAGAGTGCCTGCGTCTGGCTATGCTCTCGGAGTGTAACTCCCATGATTTAGTTAATCGTTATGAAACGAATAACTGTATGTTGAAGAGAGTGCCTGCGTCTGGCAATGCTCTCGGAGTGTAACTCCCATGATTTAGTTAATCGTTATGAAACGAATAACTGTATGTAGAAGAGAGTGCCTACGTCTGGCTATGTATGCTCTCGGAGTGTAACTCCCATGATTTAGTTAATCGTTATGAAACGAATAACTGTATGTTGAAGAGAGTGCCTGCGTCTGGCTATGCTCTCGGAGTGTAACTCCCATGATTTAGTTAATCGTTATGAAACGAATAACTGTATGTTGAAGAGAGTGCCTACGTCTGGCTATGTATGCTCTCGGAGTGTAACTCCCATGATTTAGTTAATCGTTATGAAACGAATAACTGTATGTAGAAGAGAGTGCCTACGTCTGGCTATGTATGCTCTCGGAGTGTAACTCCCATGATTTAGTTAATCGTTATGAAACGAATAACTGTATGTTGAAGAGAGTGCCTGCGTCTGGCTATGCTCTCGGAGTGTAACTCCCATGATTTAGTTAATCGTTATGAAACGAATAACTGTACGTAGAAGAGAGTGCCTACGTCTGGCTATGTATGCTCTCGGAGTGTAACTCCCATGATTTAGTTAATCGTTATGAAACGAATAACTGTATGTTGAAGAGAGTGCCTGCGTCTGGCTATGCTCTCGGAGTGTAACTCCCATGATTTAGTTAATCGTTATGAAACGAATAACTGTATGTTGAAGAGAGTGCCTGCGTCTGGCAATGCTCTCGGAGTGTAACTCCCATGATTTAGTTAATCGTTATGAAACGAATAACTGTATGTAGAAGAGAGTGCCTACGTCTGGCTATGTATGCTCTCGGAGTGTAACTCCCATGATTTAGTTAATCGTTATGAAACGAATAACTGTATGTTGAAGAGAGTGCCTGCGTCTGGCTATGCTCTCGGAGTGTAACTCCCATGATTTAGTTAATCGTTATGAAACGAATAACTGTATGTTGAAGAGAGTGCCTGCGTCTGGCTATGCTCTCGGAGTGTAACTCCCATGATTTAGTTAATCGTTATGAAACGAATAACTGTATGTAGAAGAGAGTGCCTACGTCTGGCTATGTATGCTCTCGGAGTGTAACTCCCATGATTTAGTTAATCGTTATGAAACGAATAACTGTATGTTGAAGAGAGTGCCTGCGTCTGGCTATGCTCTCGGAGTGTAACTCCCATGATTTAGTTAATCGTTATGAAACGAATAACTGTATGTTGAAGAGAGTGCCTGCGTCTGGCTATGCTCTCGGAGTGTAACTCCCATGATTTAGTTAATCGTTATGAAACGAATAACTGTATGTTGAAGAGAGTGCCTACGTCTGGCTATGTATGCTCTCGGAGTGTAACTCCCATGATTTAGTTAATCGTTATGAAACGAATAACTGTATGTTGAAGAGAGTGCCTACGTCTGGCTATGTATGCTCTCGGAGTGTAACTCCCATGATTTAGTTAATCGTTATGAAACGAATAACTGTATGTAGAAGAGAGTGCCTACGTCTGGCTATGTATGCTCTCGGAGTGTAACTCCCATGATTTAGTTAATCGTTATGAAACGAATAACTGTATGTTGAAGAGAGTGCCTGCGTCTGGCTATGCTCTCGGAGTGTAACTCCCATGATTTAGTTAATCGTTATGAAACGAATAACTGTATGTTGAAGAGAGTGCCTGCGTCTGGCTATGTATGCTCTCGGAGTGTAACTCCCATGATTTAGTTAATCGTTATGAAACGAATAACTGTATGTTGAAGAGAGTGCCTGCGTCTGGCTATGCTCTCGGAGTGTAACTCCCATGATTTAGTTAATCGTTATGAAACGAATAACTGTATGTTGAAGAGAGTGCCTGCGTCTGGCTATGCTCTCGGAGTGTAACTCCCATGATTTAGTTAATCGTTATGAAACGAATAACTGTATGTTGAAGAGAGTGCCTGCGTCTGGCTATGCTCTCGGAGTGTAACTCCCATGATTTAGTTAATCGTTATGAAACGAATAACTGTATGTTGAAGAGAGTGCCTGCGTCTGGCTATGCTCTCGGAGTGTAACTCCCATGATTTAGTTAATCGTTATGAAACGAATAACTGTATGTTGAAGAGAGTGCCTGCGTCTGGCTATGCTCTCGGAGTGTAACTCCCATGATTTAGTTAATCGTTATGAAACGAATAACTGTATGTAGAAGAGAGTGCCTGCGTCTGGCTATGCTCTCGGAGTGTAACTCCCATGATTTAGTTAATCGTTATGAAACGAATAACTGTATGTTGAAGAAAGTGCCTGCGTCTGGCTATGCTCTCGGAGTGTAACTCCCATGATTTAGTTAATCGTTATGAAACGAATAACTGTATGTAGAAGGGAGTGCCTACGTCTGGCTATGTATGCTCTCGGAGTGTAACTCCCATGATTTAGTTAATCGTTATGAAACGAATAACTGTATGTAGAAGAGAGTGCCTACGTCTGGCTATGTATGCTCTCGGAGTGTAACTCCCATGATTTAGTTAATCGTTATGAAACGAATAACTGTATGTTGAAGAGAGTGCCTGCGTCTGGCTATGCTCTCGGAGTGTAACTCCCATGATTTAGTTAATCGTTATGAAACGAATAACTGTATGTTGAAGAGAGTGCCTGCGTCTGGCTATGCTCTCGGAGTGTAACTCCCATGATTAAGTTAATCGTTATGAAACGAATAACTGTATGTAGAAGAGAGTGCCTACGTCTGGCTATGTATGCTCTCGGAGTGTAACTCCCATGATTTAGTTAATCGTTATGAAACGAATAACTGTATGTTGAAGAGAGTGCCTACGTCTGGCTATGTATGCTCTCGGAGTGTAACTCCCATGATTTAGTTAATCGTTATGAAACGAATAACTGTATGTAGAAGAGTGCCTGCGTCTGGCTATGCTCTCGGAGTGTAACTCCCATGATTTAGTTAATCGTTATGAAACGAATAACTGTATGTAGAAGAGAGTGCCTACGTCTGGCTATGTATGCTCTCGGAGTGTAACTCCCATGATTTAGTTAATCGTTATGAAACGAATAACTGTATGTTGAAGAGAGTGCCTACGTCTGGCTATGTATGCTCTCGGAGTGTAACTCCCATGATTTAGTTAATCGTTATGAAACGAATAACTGTATGTAGAAGAGAGTGCCTACGTCTGGCTATGTATGCTCTCGGAGTGTAACTCCCATGATTTAGTTAATCGTTATGAAACGAATAACTGTATGTTGAAGAGAGTGCCTGCGTCTGGCTATGCTCTCGGAGTGTAACTCCCATGATTTAGTTAATCGTTATGAAACGAATAACTGTATGTAGAAGAGAGTGCCTACGTCTGGCTATGTATGCTCTCGGAGTGTAACTCCCATGATTTAGTTAATCGTTATGAAACGAATAACTGTATGTTGAAGAGAGTGCCTGCGTCTGGCTATGCTCTCGGAGTGTAACTCCCATGATTTAGTTAATCGTTATGAAACGAATAACTGTATGTTGAAGAGAGTGCCTGCGTCTGGCAATGCTCTCGGAGTGTAACTCCCATGATTTAGTTAATCGTTATGAAACGAATAACTGTATGTAGAAGAGAGTGCCTACGTCTGGCTATGTATGCTCTCGGAGTGTAACTCCCATGATTTAGTTAATCGTTATGAAACGAATAACTGTATGTTGAAGAGAGTGCCTGCGTCTGGCTATGCTCTCGGAGTGTAACTCCCATGATTTAGTTAATCGTTATGAAACGAATAACTGTATGTTGAAGAGAGTGCCTGCGTCTGGCTATGCTCTCGGAGTGTAACTCCCATGATTTAGTTAATCGTTATGAAACGAATAACTGTATGTAGAAGAGAGTGCCTACGTCTGGCTATGTATGCTCTCGGAGTGTAACTCCCATGATTTAGTTAATCGTTATGAAACGAATAACTGTATGTTGAAGAGAGTGCCTGCGTCTGGCTATGCTCTCGGAGTGTAACTCCCATGATTTAGTTAATCGTTATGAAACGAATAACTGTATGTTGAAGAGAGTGCCTGCGTCTGGCTATGCTCTCGGAGTGTAACTCCCATGATTTAGTTAATCGTTATGAAACGAATAACTGTATGTTGAAGAGAGTGCCTACGTCTGGCTATGTATGCTCTCGGAGTGTAACTCCCATGATTTAGTTAATCGTTATGAAACGAATAACTGTATGTTGAAGAGAGTGCCTACGTCTGGCTATGTATGCTCTCGGAGTGTAACTCCCATGATTTAGTTAATCGTTATGAAACGAATAACTGTATGTAGAAGAGAGTGCCTACGTCTGGCTATGTATGCTCTCGGAGTGTAACTCCCATGATTTAGTTAATCGTTATGAAACGAATAACTGTATGTTGAAGAGAGTGCCTGCGTCTGGCTATGCTCTCGGAGTGTAACTACCATGATTTAGTTAATCGTTATGAAACGAATAACTGTATGTTGAAGAGAGTGCCTGCGTCTGGCTATGCTCTCGGAGTGTAACTCCCATGATTTAGTTAATCGTTATGAAACGAATAACTGTATGTTGAAGAGAGTGCCTGCGTCTGGCTATGCTCTCGGAGTGTAACTACCATGATTTAGTTAATCGTTATGAAACGAATAACTGTATGTTGAAGAGAGTGCCTGCGTCTGGCTATGCTCTCGGAGTGTAACTCCCATGATTAAGTTAATCGTTATGAAACGAATAACTGTATGTAGAAGAGAGTGCCTACATCTGGCTATGTATGCTCTCGGAGTGTAACTCCCATGATTTAGTTAATCGTTATGAAACGAATAACTGTATGTTGAAGAGAGTGCCTACGTCTGGCTATGTATGCTCTCGGAGTGTAACTCCCATGATTTAGTTAATCGTTATGAAACGAATAACTGTATGTAGAAGAGTGCCTGCGTCTGGCTATGCTCTCGGAGTGTAACTCCCATGATTTAGTTAATCGTTATGAAACGAATAACTGTATGTAGAAGAGAGTGCCTACGTCTGGCTATGTATGCTCTCGGAGTGTAACTCCCATGATTTAGTTAATCGTTATGAAACGAATAACTGTATGTTGAAGAGAGTGCCTACGTCTGGCTATGTATGCTCTCGGAGTGTAACTCCCATGATTTAGTTAATCGTTATGAAACGAATAACTGTATGTAGAAGAGAGTGCCTACGTCTGGCTATGTATGCTCTCGGAGTGTAACTCCCATGATTTAGTTAATCGTTATGAAACGAATAACTGTATGTTGAAGAGAGTGCCTGCGTCTGGCTATGCTCTCGGAGTGTAACTCCCATGATTTAGTTAATCGTTATGAAACGAATAACTGTATGTAGAAGAGAGTGCCTACGTCTGGCTATGTATGCTCTCGGAGTGTAACTCCCATGATTTAGTTAATCGTTATGAAACGAATAACTGTATGTTGAAGAGAGTGCCTGCGTCTGGCTATGCTCTCGGAGTGTAACTCCCATGATTTAGTTAATCGTTATGAAACGAATAACTGTATGTTGAAGAGAGTGCCTGCGTCTGGCAATGCTCTCGGAGTGTAACTCCCATGATTTAGTTAATCGTTATGAAACGAATAACTGTATGTAGAAGAGAGTGCCTACGTCTGGCTATGTATGCTCTCGGAGTGTAACTCCCATGATTTAGTTAATCGTTATGAAACGAATAACTGTATGTTGAAGAGAGTGCCTGCGTCTGGCTATGCTCTCGGAGTGTAACTCCCATGATTTAGTTAATCGTTATGAAACGAATAACTGTATGTTGAAGAGAGTGCCTGCGTCTGGCTATGCTCTCGGAGTGTAACTCCCATGATTTAGTTAATCGTTATGAAACGAATAACTGTATGTAGAAGAGAGTGCCTACGTCTGGCTATGTATGCTCTCGGAGTGTAACTCCCATGATTTAGTTAATCGTTATGAAACGAATAACTGTATGTTGAAGAGAGTGCCTGCGTCTGGCTATGCTCTCGGAGTGTAACTCCCATGATTTAGTTAATCGTTATGAAACGAATAACTGTATGTTGAAGAGAGTGCCTGCGTCTGGCTATGCTCTCGGAGTGTAACTCCCATGATTTAGTTAATCGTTATGAAACGAATAACTGTATGTTGAAGAGAGTGCCTACGTCTGGCTATGTATGCTCTCGGAGTGTAACTCCCATGATTTAGTTAATCGTTATGAAACGAATAACTGTATGTTGAAGAGAGTGCCTACGTCTGGCTATGTATGCTCTCGGAGTGTTACTCCCATGATTTAGTTAATCGTTATGAAACGAATAACTGTATGTAGAAGAGAGTGCCTACGTCTGGCTATGTATGCTCTCGGAGTGTAACTCCCATGATTTAGTTAATCGTTATGAAACGAATAACTGTATGTTGAAGAGAGTGCCTGCGTCTGGCTATGCTCTCGGAGTGTAACTACCATGATTTAGTTAATCGTTATGAAACGAATAACTGTATGTTGAAGAGAGTGCCTGCGTCTGGCTATGCTCTCGGAGTGTAACTCCCATGATTAAGTTAATCGTTATGAAACGAATAACTGTATGTTGAAGAGAGTGCCTACGTCTGGCTATGTATGCTCTCGGAGTGTAACTCCCATGATTTAGTTAATCGTTATGAAACGAATAACTGTATGTAGAAGAGAGTGCCTACGTCTGGCTATGTATGCTCTCGGAGTGTAACTCCCATGATTTAGTTAATCGTTATGAAACGAATAACTGTATGTTGAAGAGAGTGCCTACGTCTGGCTATGTATGCTCTCGGAGTGTAACTCCCATGATTTAGTTAATCGTTATGAAACGAATAACTGTATGTAGAAGAGTGCCTGCGTCTGGCTATGCTCTCGGAGTGTAACTCCCATGATTTAGTTAATCGTTATGAAACGAATAACTGTATGTAGAAGAGAGTGCCTACGTCTGGCTATGTATGCTCTCGGAGTGTAACTCCCATGATTTAGTTAATCGTTATGAAACGAATAACTGTATGTTGAAGAGAGTGCCTGCGTCGGGCTATGCTCTCGGAGTGTAATTCCCATGATTTAGTTAATCGTTATGAAACGAATAACTGTATGTAGAAGAGAGTGCCTGCGTCTGGCTATGCTCTCGGAGTGTAACTCCCATGATTTAGTTAATCGTTATGAAACGAATAACTGTATGTTGAAGAGAGTGCCTGCGTCTGGCTATGCTCTCGGAGTGTAACTCCCATGATTTAGTTAATCGTTATGAAACGAATAACTGTATGTAGAAGAGAGTGCCTGCGTCTGGCTATGCTCTCGGAGTGTAACTCCCATGATTTAGTTAATCGTTATGAAACGAATAACTGTATGTTGAAGAGAGTGCCTGCGTCTGGCTATGCTCTCGGAGTGTAACTCCCATGATTTAGTTAATCGTTATGAAACGAATAACTGTATGTTGAAGAGAGTGCCTGCGTCTGGCTATGCTCTCGGAGTGTAACTCCCATGATTTAGTTAATCGTTATGAAACGAATAACTGTATGTTGAAGAGAGTGCCTGCGTCTGGCTATGCTCTCGGAGTGTAACTCCCATGATTTAGTTAATCGTTATGAAACGAATAACTGTATGTTGAAGAGAGTGCCTGCGTCTGGCTATGCTCTCGGAGTGTAACTCCCATGATTTAGTTAATCGTTATGAAACGAATAACTGTATGTAGAAAAGAGTGCCTGCGTCTGGCTATGCTCTCGGAGTGTAACTCCCATGATTTAGTTAATCGTTATGAAACGAATAACTGTATGTTGAAGAGAGTGCCTGCGTCTGGCTATGCTCTCGGAGTGTAACTCCCATGATTTAGTTAATCGTTATGAAACGAATAACTGTATGTTGAAGAGAGTGCCTGCGTCTGGCTATGCTCTCGGAGTGTAACTCCCATGATTTAGTTAATCGTTATGAAACGAATAACTGTATGTTGAAGAGAGTGCCTGCGTCTGGCTATGCTCTCGGAGTGTAACTCCCATGATTTAGTTAATCGTTATGAAACGAATAACTGTATGTTGAAGAGAGTGCCTGCGTCTGGCTATGCTCTCGGAGTGTAACTCCCATGATTTAGTTAATCGTTATGAAACGAATAACTGTATGTTGAAGAGAGTGCCTGCGTCTGGCTATGCTCTCGGAGTGTAACTCCCATGATTTAGTTAATCGTTATGAAACGAATAACTGTATGTTGAAGAGAGTGCCTACGTCTGGCTATGTATGCTCTCGGAGTGTAACTCCCATGATTTAGTTAATCGTTATGAAACGAATAACTGTATGTTGAAGAGAGTGCCTGCGTCTGGCTATGCTCTCGGAGTGTAACTCCCATGATTTAGTTAATCGTTATGAAACGAATAACTGTATGTTGAAGAGAGTGCCTGCGTCTGGCTATGCTCTCGGAGTGTAACTCCCATGATTTAGTTAATCGTTATGAAACGAATAACTGTATGTTGAAGAGAGTGCCTGCGTCTGGCTATGCTCTCGGAGTGTAACTCCCATGATTTAGTTAATCGTTATGAAACGAATAACTGTATGTTGAAGAGAGTGCCTGCGTCTGGCTATGCTCTCGGAGTGTAACTCCCATGATTTAGTTAATCGTTATGAAACGAATAACTGTATGTTGAAGAGAGTGCCTACGTCTGGCTATGTATGCTCTCGGAGTGTAACTCCCATGATTTAGTTAATCGTTATGAAACGAATAACTGTATGTTGAAGAGAGTGCCTACGTCTGGCTATGTATGCTCTCGGAGTGTAACTCCCATGATTTAGTTAATCGTTATGAAACGAATAACTGTATGTAGAAGAGTGCCTGCGTCTGGCTATGCTCTCGGAGTGTAACTCCCATGATTTAGTTAATCGTTATGAAACGAATAACTGTATGTAGAAGAGAGTGCCTACGTCTGGCTATGTATGCTCTCGGAGTGTAACTCCCATGATTTAGTTAATCGTTATGAAACGAATAACTGTATGTTGAAGAGAGTGCCTACGTCTGGCTATGTATGCTCTCGGAGTGTAACTCCCATGATTTAGTTAATCGTTATGAAACGAATAACTGTATGTAGAAGAGAGTGCCTACGTCTGGCTATGTATGCTCTCGGAGTGTAACTCCCATGATTTAGTTAATCGTTATGAAACGAATAACTGTATGTAGAAGAGAGTGCCTACGTCTGGCTATGTATGCTCTCGGAGTGTAACTCCCATGATTTAGTTAATCGTTATGAAACGAATAACTGTATGTAGAAAGAGTGCCTACGTCTGGCTATGTATGCTCTCGGAGTGTAACTCCCATGATTTAGTTAATCGTTATGAAACGAATAACTGTATGTTGAAGAGAGTGCCTGCGTCTGGCTATGCTCTCGGAGTGTAACTCCCATGATTTAGTTAATCGTTATGAAACGAATAACTGTATGTTGAAGAGAGTGCCTGCGTCTGGCTATGCTCTCGGAGTGTAACTACCATGATTTAGTTAATCGTTATGAAACGAATAACTGTATGTTGAAGAGAGTGCCTGCGTCTGGCTATGCTCTCGGAGTGTAACTCCCATGATTAAGTTAATCGTTATGAAACGAATAACTGTATGTAGAAGAGAGTGCCTACGTCTGGCTATGTATGCTCTCGGAGTGTAACTCCCATGATTAAGTTAATCGTTATGAAACGAATAACTGTATGTTGAAGAGAGTGCCTACGTCTGGCTATGTATGCTCTCGGAGTGTAACTCCCATGATTTAGTTAATCGTTATGAAACGAATAACTGTATGTAGAAGAGTGCCTACGTCTGGCTATGTATGCTCTCGGAGTGTAACTCCCATGATTTAGTTAATCGTTATGAAACGAATAACTGTATGTAGAAGAGAGTGCCTACGTCTGGCTATGTATGCTCTCGGAGTGTAACTCCCATGATTTAGTTAATCGTTATGAAACGAATAACTGTATGTAGAAGAGAGTGCCTGCGTCTGGCTATGCTCTCGGAGTGTAACTCCCATGATTTAGTTAATCGTTATGAAACGAATAACTGTATGTTGAAGAGAGTGCCTGCGTCTGGCTATGCTCTCGGAGTGTAACTCCCATGATTTAGTTAATCGTTATGAAACGAATAACTGTATGTTGAAGAGAGTGCCTGCGTCTGGCTATGCTCTCGGAGTGTAACTCCCATGATTTAGTTAATCGTTATGAAACGAATAACTGTATGTTGAAGAGAGTGCCTGCGTCTGGCTATGCTCTCGGAGTGTAACTCCCATGATTTAGTTAATCGTTATGAAACGAATAACTGTATGTTGAAGAGAGTGCCTGCGTCTGGCTATGCTCTCGGAGTGTAACTCCCATGATTTAGTTAATCGTTATGAAACGAATAACTGTATGTAGAAGAGAGTGCCTACGTCTGGCTATGTATGCTCTCGGAGTGTAACTCCCATGATTTAGTTAATCGTTATGAAACGAATAACTGTATGTTGAAGAGAGTGCCTGCGTCTGGCTATGCTCTCGGAGTGTAACTACCATGATTTAGTTAATCGTTATGAAACGAATAACTGTATGTAGAAGAGAGTGCCTGCGTCTGGCTATGCTCTCGGAGTGTAACTCCCATGATTAAGTTAATCGTTATGAAACGAATAACTGTATGTTGAAGAGAGTGCCTACGTCTGGCTATGTATGCTCTCGGAGTGTAACTCCCATGATTTAGTTAATCGTTATGAAACGAATAACTGTATGTAGAAGAGAGTGCCTACGTCTGGCTATGTATGCTCTCGGAGTGTAACTCCCATGATTTAGTTAATCGTTATGAAACGAATAACTGTATGTAGAAAGAGTGCCTACGTCTGGCTATGTATGCTCTCGGAGTGTAACTCCCATGATTTAGTTAATCGTTATGAAACGAATAACTGTATGTTGAAGAGAGTGCCTGCGTCTGGCTATGCTCTCGGAGTGTAACTCCCATGATTTAGTTAATCGTTATGAAACGAATAACTGTATGTTGAAGAGAGTGCCTGCGTCTGGCTATGCTCTCGGAGTGTAACTACCATGATTTAGTTAATCGTTATGAAACGAATAACTGTATGTTGAAGAGAGTGCCTGCGTCTGGCTATGCTCTCGGAGTGTAACTCCCATGATTAAGTTAATCGTTATGAAACGAATAACTGTATGTAGAAGAGAGTGCCTACGTCTGGCTATGTATGCTCTCGGAGTGTAACTCCCATGATTTAGTTAATCGTTATGAAACGAATAACTGTATGTTGAAGAGAGTGCCTACGTCTGGCTATGTATGCTCTCGGAGTGTAACTCCCATGATTTAGTTAATCGTTATGAAACGAATAACTGTATGTAGAAGAGTGCCTGCGTCTGGCTATGCTCTCGGAGTGTAACTCCCATGATTTAGTTAATCGTTATGAAACGAATAACTGTATGTAGAAGAGAGTGCCTACGTCTGGCTATGTATGCTCTCGGAGTGTAACTCCCATGATTTAGTTAATCGTTATGAAACGAATAACTGTATGTTGAAGAGAGTGCCTGCGTCTGGCTATGCTCTCGGAGTGTAACTCCCATGATTTAGTTAATCGTTATGAAACGAATAACTGTATGTAGAAGAGAGTGCCTGCGTCTGGCTATGCTCTCGGAGTGTAACTCCCATGATTTAGTTAATCGTTATGAAACGAATAACTGTATGTTGAAGAGAGTGCCTGCGTCTGGCTATGCTCTCGGAGTGTAACTCCCATGATTTAGTTAATCGTTATGAAACGAATAACTGTATGTAGAAGAGAGTGCCTGCGTCTGGCTATGCTCTCGGAGTGTAACTCCCATGATTTAGTTAATCGTTATGAAACGAATAACTGTATGTTGAAGAGAGTGCCTGCGTCTGGCTATGCTCTCGGAGTGTAACTCCCATGATTTAGTTAATCGTTATGAAACGAATAACTGTATGTTGAAGAGAGTGCCTGCGTCTGGCTATGCTCTCGGAGTGTAACTCCCATGATTTAGTTAATCGTTATGAAACGAATAACTGTATGTTGAAGAGAGTGCCTGCGTCTGGCTATGCTCTCGGAGTGTAACTCCCATGATTTAGTTAATCGTTATGAAACGAATAACTGTATGTTGAAGAGAGTGCCTGCGTCTGGCTATGCTCTCGGAGTGTAACTCCCATGATTTAGTTAATCGTTATGAAACGAATAACTGTATGTAGAAAAGAGTGCCTGCGTCTGGCTATGCTCTCGGAGTGTAACTCCCATGATTTAGTTAATCGTTATGAAACGAATAACTGTATGTTGAAGAGAGTGCCTGCGTCTGGCTATGCTCTCGGAGTGTAACTCCCATGATTTAGTTAATCGTTATGAAACGAATAACTGTATGTTGAAGAGAGTGCCTGCGTCTGGCTATGCTCTCGGAGTGTAACTCCCATGATTTAGTTAATCGTTATGAAACGAATAACTGTATGTTGAAGAGAGTGCCTGCGTCTGGCTATGCTCTCGGAGTGTAACTCCCATGATTTAGTTAATCGTTATGAAACGAATAACTGTATGTTGAAGAGAGTGCCTGCGTCTGGCTATGCTCTCGGAGTGTAACTCCCATGATTTAGTTAATCGTTATGAAACGAATAACTGTATGTTGAAGAGAGTGCCTACGTCTGGCTATGTATGCTCTCGGAGTGTAACTCCCATGATTTAGTTAATCGTTATGAAACGAATAACTGTATGTTGAAGAGAGTGCCTGCGTCTGGCTATGCTCTCGGAGTGTAACTCCCATGATTTAGTTAATCGTTATGAAACGAATAACTGTATGTTGAAGAGAGTGCCTGCGTCTGGCTATGCTCTCGGAGTGTAACTCCCATGATTTAGTTAATCGTTATGAAACGAATAACTGTATGTTGAAGAGAGTGCCTGCGTCTGGCTATGCTCTCGGAGTGTAACTCCCATGATTTAGTTAATCGTTATGAAACGAATAACTGTATGTTGAAGAGAGTGCCTGCGTCTGGCTATGCTCTCGGAGTGTAACTCCCATGATTTAGTTAATCGTTATGAAACGAATAACTGTATGTTGAAGAGAGTGCCTACGTCTGGCTATGTATGCTCTCGGAGTGTAACTCCCATGATTTAGTTAATCGTTATGAAACGAATAACTGTATGTTGAAGAGAGTGCCTACGTCTGGCTATGTATGCTCTCGGAGTGTAACTCCCATGATTTAGTTAATCGTTATGAAACGAATAACTGTATGTAGAAGAGAGTGCCTACGTCTGGCTATGTATGCTCTCGGAGTGTAACTCCCATGATTTAGTTAATCGTTATGAAACGAATAACTGTATGTTGAAGAGAGTGCCTGCGTCTGGCTATGCTCTCGGAGTGTAACTACCATGATTTAGTTAATCGTTATGAAACGAATAACTGTATGTTGAAGAGAGTGCCTGCGTCTGGCTATGCTCTCGGAGTGTAACTCCCATGATTAAGTTAATCGTTATGAAACGAATAACTGTATGTTGAAGAGAGTGCCTACGTCTGGCTATGTATGCTCTCGGAGTGTAACTCCCATGATTTAGTTAATCGTTATGAAACGAATAACTGTATGTAGAAGAGAGTGCCTACGTCTGGCTATGTATGCTCTCGGAGTGTAACTCCCATGATTTAGTTAATCGTTATGAAACGAATAACTGTATGTTGAAGAGAGTGCCTGCGTCTGGCTATGCTCTCGGAGTGTAACTCCCCATGATTTAGTTAATCGTTATGAAACGAATAACTGTATGTTGAAGAAAGTGCCTGCGTCTGGCTATGCTCTCGGAGTGTAACTCCCATGATTTAGTTAATCGTTATGAAACGAATAACTGTATGTAGAAGAGAGTGCCTACGTCTGGCTATGTATGCTCTCGGAGTGTAACTCCCATGATTTAGTTAATCGTTATGAACGAATAACTGTATGTTGAAGAGAGTGCCTGCGTCTGGCTATGCTCTCGGAGTGTAACTCCCATGATTTAGTTAATCGTTATGAAACGAATAACTGTATGTTGAAGAGAGTGCCTGCGTCTGGCTATGCTCTCGGAGTGTAACTCCCATGATTTAGTTAATCGTTATGAAACGAATAACTGTATGTTGAAGAGAGTGCCTGCGTCTGGCTATGCTCTCGGAGTGTAACTCCCATGATTTAGTTAATCGTTATGAAACGAATAACTGTATGTAGAAGAGAGTGCCTACGTCTGGCTATGTATGCTCTCGGAGTGTAACTCCCATGATTTAGTTAATCGTTATGAAACGAATAACTGTATGTTGAAGAGAGTGCCTGCGTCTGGCTATGCTCTCGGAGTGTAACTCCCATGATTTAGTTAATCGTTATGAAACGATTAACTGTATGTAGAAGAGAGTGCCTACGTCTGGCTATGTATGCTCTCGGAGTGTAACTCCCATGATTTAGTTAATCGTTATGAAACGAATAACTGTATGTTGAAGAGAGTGCCTGCGTCTGGCTATGCTCTCGGAGTGTAACTCCCATGATTTAGTTAATCGTTATGAAACGAATAACTGTATGTAGAAGAGAGTGCCTGCGTCTGGCTATGCTCTCGGAGTGTAACTCCCATGATTTAGTTAATCGTTATGAAACGAATAACTGTATGTTGAAGAGAGTGCCTGCGTCTGGCTATGCTCTCGGAGTGTAACTCCCATGATTTAGTTAATCGTTATGAAACGA